>NC_136263.1:194903416-195073416 GCF_964187855.1 Myxine glutinosa | reverse complement strand
CTTTTTTTTTTTGCTCTTTGGAATTTTTCTTTCTCTACAAAATCGAGGCTCATGGAAGAGTGAGGCGATGGACAAAAAGCATTATCCCCAGCCATTGAGCAAGCTGCTTCTTTGGTATTAACACTACCGACTTCATCTATCTAGTGAATATCACATGTGTTTCTTCACATGATGTGGTGGTACTTTGATGGATTCATCCACAACGACCGGAGAGTTCTAACCTTAAGTTGTTCAAACAGAATGCAGCACGGAGCACATTTCAGGACTCCCTAACCCATGACTTTCCCTTCCTCCCTATTTGTACCCACCTTGGAGAGAATGTCCATGAAGGTTCTTCCTTCTGCATTATTACCCTGCGCTCGCGGAGCGAAAAGTGGGGTTAAGCATTCAACGTACATACGTGTGCCAGTAATCCGTCTGCATTTTAAAAATTCATTTTCTCGGCAACTGTTAGTACGATTGGCACGAAAATTTCAGAATATGAACGGTTCCTCCTGTGGAATTTTTAAAATGATAATTATGACGTCATAGGTCACGTGTGCCGGCGCTATCTTGGAAAAATCGAAAAAAAGTTGCACCTCTATATCTCCGAAACCGCTCCATGAAAAAACATTTAAACATGACTCGTTGTCAAGTACTCCCCTTGGGGAATAAGACATGTTAATGATGATGTCATCGGCAACTTAATTATGACGTAATTCGACAAGTACAACACGATTCGATCAGTATGAATTTTTTTTCTCTGCAATTCTTCGTCTGATTGACACGAAATTTTCACCATAGGAGGGCCTCATCCTGTATCATATTTTAATGATTATTATGACGTCATAGCTCACGTGGTACGGGGCGCCATCTTGAAAAAACCGAACACCTCTATATCTCCGAAACCACTCCATGGAAAAAATTGAGACCTGGCTCATTGTCAACTATTCCCCATGGGGAATAAGATATGTTAATGATGATGTCATCGGTGCCTTCGTTATGACGTAATAATTCGACAAATACAACTGATCCATCCGATCATTATTATTATTTTTTCAGCAGTGTTGGTCTGATGGACACCAAATTTTTACCATCAGAGCGCCTCCTCCTTCAGAATATTTTAATGATGATCATGACGTCATAGGTCATGTGTTACAGGCGCCATCTTGGAAAAACCGAAAAACGTTGCACCTCCATATGTCATAATTATGACGTCATAATTCGACAGGAACAACGCTTTGTCTGATCAGTTTGAAATTTATCGAGCATGATCTATGCAACAATTATATTAGAGAATATAAATGTATGATGTCATTCCTCACGTGGTCTGGCAGCCATATTGGAAAAAAAGAAAAAAGAAACGTTCAAAAACAGAAGAGTTGGCTCGCAACTAGCGCAGGATAAGTATCTTACTATTCACCAAATGTCCGTCTGTCTGTCTGTCTGTCCGTCCGTTCGAAGGTACCGCAAAAACGGCTGAACCAATCGTAACGATATTTTGGGTGGGTAATCCTGGGATCTCCTGGAGTAAAATAGGGGATATTGTTTTTCCAATTTCAGCTTTGGGCTCCAGCATTTTAAGGTTTGGACTCCCGCATAACGTTATTTTCCTGGGTGCCGCACAAACGGCTGCACCGATCGCTGCACAGCTGCACCGATCGGACTCAGTGACCTCAGACAAAGACCTTTTATAAGGACATGGGTTGAATCCCTGCTTGAGAGAATGCCAACCTTTTAGCTCTTTCATGAGCCTCAATTCTGTATACAACCCCCCCCCCCCCCAAAAAAAACCCTCCCCGCCATCACGGTCGTCTCTCCAACTCACAATCCCACGAGCTATGTGGAAAGGACGACCCAAAACCAATTATCTTCTTTTTGATTCGTATTGTTACGGATCTCGGGGGACGGCACTCCCGTTAGCAAGGGGGGGTTAATCCCCTTGTCCTGTTAAGCTGGCTGTCCGACCGGTCCTGGTACTTGCAACGCTCCTTTGCGGGGTGGGATTGATCAGGGTTATTGGTCAAGGTGTTATCCCGAATACCTTCACCAATCTCTCCGCAAAACAGGGAGACAAGTACCGCTCGAACCACGGACAAGATGGTATTTGCCGAGTGGTTTAGCAATCCGCGGTTCGAGCCGTTATCAATTGACTAAATCCGATTCCGAGCGTTGGCCAAATCGTGCCACAGGTATTCAATCAGGAAAAGACTAAAGCGATCGGGGAAGAATGAAACCAAAAGGGGTAAGAAATAACAGGTATTTATTAATTATGTACAACAAACCAAAGGAAGAGCAACGAAAGTAATATGCAGGATGAAGAAGAAGAAGATACACAGGGCAGCCTTAAACAGTCTTAATTATGGAACCCCAGACAACAAGAAGGACAGACGACGGACTTACACGACAAAGGGAATTGCAGGCAGGAATGGCTGGACGAAGGTTCGGAGGAAAAGCTCAGGGAGGAGGTCCGCTTCAAATCCATGCTCCAGGCTGGAAAACGAACAGCCGGCGGCGGCCCCACGTATCTGGTTTCAGTGGCGAAAACCCAGCAGGCAGCGCGGTTTATGTTGCCGCTCTCTTGGCGATCCTAGCGCACCGACTCTTGCACCCCAACGATGCTCGTGTTCACAAAGCTGCTCGGTGCCCCTCTCTCCCTCCTCTCTCATGAACCTCCTCACGCGCCTCTCTCCTTCTCACCGACCCTCGTACCTTGTTCGTCCCACTCACTCAACTCTCTTCGGACCCTCTCACTCCAACTCCCTCACTCAACTCTCCAAGCAGTCCCTTGCAGTTGCTTTAATTGCTGTCGGCCGTATCAAGCCGCCAGCTCTGAGAACATGCCTACCGGTTGGCGCACCGCGGTGCTGGTTGGCTGGTTCGGGCTTACCGACCACGCCCCTGGTGGGTTGATGACAGGGCCATGCCTCTTCCTCGGCGTTCCGCCCCCTTTTTCCTGTTGGCCTCGTGCGTAATGGAGTTCTGGCTTGCTGGTAAAAGAACCCTTACTGCCATCGAAGATAGAAAACCATTCGCACTGGTGTTGTAGAAAACCATTCGCACTGGTGTTGTAGAAAATCATTCGCACTGGTGTTGTAGAAAACGAAAGGGACCTATCTTATTTGATTAATGCAACGCAGATTCAACTGTTGGAAACACAGCCTTACCTGAAACACATAATAATGAAATAACTATGAAGATGGCCTATGGTTCGCTACGTGTTGTTCATGGACTAACTAGGGGACGACCTTTGACCTTAACAATAAATGGAGGTATTTACAAAGGGTATATTTACAACAATTTACTAAGTGCAGGGTTCTCAAAACCCCAACAGTATATAAACATCATTAAAAGTAAATAATGCCCTCGGCCAAAGTTCAAACGACGTGGGTTTAATCTTTACATGAGAGAATTCCACATAGCTATTTGGGCGGTGTATACGCTAACAGATCGATGTCTCCATCGGTCTTGCCAAGGCCGTAACACCTATCGGCTCAAAATCCTTTTAACTGTTAACTTGGTAGTTTTTACAATGAAGGAAACATTAACAATGTTGTTAAAAGTTTATTTTGTGATTAATTTGTGATTGGAGATATGTTGTTTGGAATGAAAAAAGAGATATCGAGGTCAAGTGAATGACGACATGCCGTGATGGTTTCAACCTTCTAAACGTGAACTTCGCGGATTGCCATATGCAGATTCGCCACGGTCCCACGATCGATGTTTCTATACGTGAAAACAAACGGGTACGTTTTTCATGGAAGTCCTTCACGAACTTGCTGTCCATGTCTGACGTGCGACTGAAGGTGCTACAGGAATGTGGAATTTATTGGTTTCATGCTTTAGCATTCGCCGTATCTGCATTGCCTGTTTGCTTCTGGCCTCCCACCCGTGCATAGCACGGGTATCTCATTAGTTCTATGAATACCATCTAGTTGCACTTTTGCGATTACTCTTAAACAGGTCAAAGACTAACCGCAAAGTTCTAACCTGTTCCCCTTTTGCATGAAAGTTAGCACATCACAACACCTGGATTCATATTCATTGTATATTTAGTTTGCTGGTTGCATCATCATTGAGATACGCAGGTGTCGCTGAAGCACTGCTCCCATAGATCGGTACTCAAACCTCAAATTGGACAAGAGTACGTGCACACAATGGTCCACTCTTTGAAAGGCACCATGAGGTCTTCAAAGTCCACCAGTGAATGTTTCCAGACTGGTTAACGTCGTCTCTAAAGGAGGGCAACCACCCCATGGTGGCTAAGACATGAACTTGATGATCGGTACTAACCTGGGCATTGAAATGGCTACCTAGGAATGAAGAGCCACCTGCCGATGTATCGGCGAGTGCTCAATGAGTTTTCAATCGCAGAGAAATTGCTCATTTCAAAAACTTCCAGCAACATCAGTTATTACCCTGCGCTCGCGAAGCGAAAAGCGGGGTTAAGCATTCATTATGCGTACGTGTGCCGTGTCTGCATTTAAAAAAAATCATTTTCTCGGCAACCGTTGGTCCGATTGACGTGAAATTTTTACCATAGAAGCGCCTCTGCCTGTATAATTTTTTAATTAAATAATTATGACGTAATAGGTCACGTGGTACGGGCGCCATCTTGGAAAAACTTTACACCTCTATATCTCCCAAACCGCTCAATGGAAAAAATTGAAACATGGCTCATTGTCAAGTACTCACCATGGGGAATATGATATGTTGATGGTGATGTCATCAGTGCCTTAATTATGACGTCATAATTCGACAAGTACAATGCTTGATCTGATCAGTATGAATAAAACAAAAATTCCTCTGCATCTGTTAGTCCGATGGACACAAAATTTTCAAAATATGTGCGGCTCCTGTAGAATTTTTAAAATGATAATTATGACGTCATAGGTCACCTGGTACAGACGCCACATGGAAAAAATATAAAAAGTTGCACCTCTATAGTCTATATCTCCGTAACCGCTCCATGGGAAAAATTGAGTCATGGCTCATTGTCAAGTACTCCCCTTGGGGAATAAGATATGTTAATGATGATGTCATCGGTGCCTTCGTTATGACATCATAATTCGACAGGTACACTTATCCGATCATTATTTTTAATTTTTTTTCTCAGCAACTGTTGGTCTGATGGGCACGAATTTTCACCATAGGAGCGTCTCCTTATGTAGAATATTTTAATGATAATCATGACGTTATCGGTCATGTGATACAGGCGACATCTTTGAAAAAACCGAAAAATATTGCACCTCTATATCTCCAAAACCGCTGCATGGAAAAAATTGAAACATGGCTCATTGTAAAGAACTCCATATGGGGAATAGGTGTTGTTAACGATAACGTCATTGGTGCCATAATTATGACGTCATAATTCGACAGGGACAACGCTTAGTCTAATCAGTTTGAAATGTATTGAGCGTGATCTACGCAACAATTATATTAGAGAATATAAATTTATGATGTCATCGCTCACGTGGTCTGGCAGCCATATTAGTCAGGTTCAGTATGTCCAGATTTAAAGTTTCGTTGGATTTTTTGGGGGATTTGGAAAACTATATATTTTTGGAAACTATATTGTATAGTCAGTCAGAAAACCAATGTTGCTATTTGCACAGACTCCTGTATGGCGGCCATCTTGGATTTTCAAAATTGCCGCCGTATAACTAATTTTTCTCAATATCTCAGCTTCTAAATAACATAAAGCTTTGATTCTAACGGCTAAACATACATTTTCAAGGGCCCCGAATCCAATGGTAACAAGTTCGATAAGCTAGACATGCCCATAGAGCTCCTATGTGGCGGCCATCTTGGATTTTCAAAATTGCCGCCGTATAACTAATTTTTCTCAATATCTCAGCTTCTAAATAACATAGAGCTTTGATTCTAACGGCTAAACATACATTTTCAAGGGCCCCGAATCCAATGGTAACAAGTTCGATAAGCTAGACATGACCATAGAGCTCCTATGTGGCGGCCATCTTGGATTTTTCAAACTGGCCGCCGTAAAATTGATGTTTCTCAGGATCTCATCTTCTAAATAAGACGGAGCTTTGATTTTTCTAAATCCCAAAAACAATCCAACGAAATCTAAAATCTGGACATGCTGAACCTGACTGTGTTGACTGTAATGAGAAATACTATTCTACTGCGAGTGTTTTGCCCTTTGTGGGCCTTTGTGGCGTGCTGCCAAATAACACACAGATACTCCTAATGTTCATGAGAACTTAAAATCTGTTTACGGGTGGACAAGCTACTAAAGTAATGTTTGATCCCCAGGGTACAGCTGAGGAAAATAATTAGTTTACAGCGTGTGTTTTTGTATTATTTATATACTGAGCAATATACCTGATATTGTGGTGATGGTGGTGGTGTATTTGTAGCCTATTATACATCAATATGTCTGTGGTGGTGGTTGTATATATCGGTGACGGTTCCCTTTGCTTTGCTGTCTTTGCAGGTTCTACATGTCACATTATGAGTGAGATGCAACAAGATGGTGAAGGGGCGGGGCAAGCCCAGGAGTCCACGAACTGTAAGCAGTGCATTTTATGCAAGGCTGATGATGTCAAGAAAGGCTCCTTGGTGTTAAACCCCAGAATAGATTCCTACCAACATTTATTGAAGACAATAGAAGAAAGGGCCAGTTTGCATGATGGCATCTACGTTCAAGTCCATAAACGACTCCAAAACAGCACAAAAGAAACACTCTCTACAGAGAAGGCAGTTTGGCATCGCACTTGTTACTCCAGTGCAACTAACAAGAGCGAGATACAACGTGCCAGAGACCGCCATGCGCATGCAGTAACAACTGGACACTATACTGCAAAAAAACGCGGACAGAAGAGAGGAAGCACAGAAATGGACGAGCCAGGCTCATCAACATCTGATGCAACATCCCCGTTCACACGCTCGTGTACAGTGCCACTGGATAAAGAGCAGTGTTTCTTCTGCCAAAAAGATGATGGCCAACTACTCCACCAGGTTAGGACTGAAAATGCTGGTCAAGAGCTTAGAGAGGCTGTAGAGAAGTCCCAAGATGCATTATTGAAAACACGATTCAACACATGTATCTCACCAGGTGATGCACACGCAATTGACCTTCGGTACCACAAATCTTGTTGGAGAAGACATGTGTTCCATGTAGTACGAGACAGACCTAGCGCAAACAGAAGCAGCGCAGACAAAGAACTATTGCTGCAACGGGCAAGTCTGATTGAGATGATCAACCTGATAGATGTCAAAACACAAAACCAAGCTTATCTCTCCATGGATGACATTGAAACCACTTATGTCAATATGATTGGCGCAGAACACTTGGAAAAGCATGTACCTACATTCAATAGAAAGTGGCTGAAAGAAAGAATCGTCACTGAGTTGCCAAGCGTGACATCTGTTCTCCAAAAAGACCGAAGAAAATCGGCCATCCTCTATTGTCCAGATGCATGTGAGGAAAGCATGGTTCATTCTGCAATCACAAGTGATGGCGATGACGAGAACAACATGAAGACAATCTACAAAGCAGCACAAGTGATACGGAAGAGCATCGCAGAATTCATTAAGAAGGACCAGGAAGCAAATACCATACAGGTGTCCAGCGATATCAACGATGTTCCGGCTGAACTATACACCATGATCCGCTGGGTAATGGTAGGGCCTGTCGACAAGCTGGAAACTGAGAAGAGGACCAGTGTTGTTGACAGATCAACACTCACTGTGAGTCAGAACATCATGTATGGATTCAAATCCAACAGACAGGTGAAGTACAAACCAAGCAGCGAATCCGCAACATTCAGGCCACCCCATTCAAGAGAAAACCCCCAAGTCCTGGGATTGGCTCTGACTGTCCATCATGACACACGCAACAAAAAGCTGATGGGACTTCTCAATGCACATGGCTACTGTGTTTCGATTGTCCGCGCCATCCTCATGGAAACTGCTCTTGCCAATGCTGTCGTAGAAAACACCAGGCAGTTTGAAGGTCTGTACGTGCCACCATTCCTGAAAAGGGGAGCCTTTGTGTTCTTTGCTGCAGACCACACGGACTTTGCCGAGGATACTCCTGACGGGAAAGGAACCACTCACGCAACGATTACTGCAGTGTACCAGAAGTCAGATGTCCCTGGAGAACCAGTTGCGCAACCTCTGATCATCGGTGATGCACAGAGTCTATCGGTCACTCCATACCATGTAGATGTGCTGCACAGTGACAAGCCGAAACCACAGCTTACGAAGAGAACAGAGGAGTTTGTCATCAACAAGGGGGTCTCCAGATCCTATCAACTGACACAACTGGGATGGGTTGTTGCTTCTGCTCTATCCAGGATGAAAGCGAGGGAACACTCCAGCAAGATTCCAGGTTGGGCAGCATACAACTCGCTCTTGTCTGAACGCCAGTCCATGACTCGGGTTGGTGCCTTGCCACTACTTCCAGAGGTGGCGCATGAGTGGCCAACCCTACTGACCATGATCATGCAAGCCAGTCAGCTAAGGATGTTGGCAGTTGGTGAAGATCATCCCACTGTAATTTCATTTGACATGGCCCTCTACGAGAAGGTGGTGCAACTGCTGGATGCAAGACCTGACTTGAAACGCACAGTCGTCCCCAGACTGGGTGAGCTGCATGTTGTCATGGCGGCTCTCCGAGCCCTCGGAGCCTCCATGGAGAACTCAGGCATTGATGATGCTTGGGTAGAAGCTGATGTCTATGGTCCAGCCACGACGCGGCAAATCCTGAAATGTACACACTACAAGCGGTCTCTCCGTGCCCATATATATTCATATGTAGCACTTTATGAAATGATTCTGGAGGAGTTCTTGAAGGACAACCCACAAGTAAAGGATGTGTGTTTCGAGGCAACAGAGGGAGTAGAAGCTGCCTGTGCTGAGACGAACAAGTGCACGAAAGCTGAATCTGTAAAACAAGCAAACACCAAACTCCTTCAAGTCTTGACATCTGATGGGGTGGTGACGGCACTCGAGGAGTGGGAAGCACGGAGATCCAAGAATGCAATATTCAACTCAATGATGAACTATCTACATCGGGTGGAGACAATCCTGTTATTCGTGGCAGCATCACGGAGTGCTGACCTGGTGCTTCACCTCCAAGCTGGAGAAGAACTGAGCAAGTTATTCTTTGCCATGGACCGGATCAAATACAAGCGGCTCTGGCCCCGATACATCGCAGACATGTATGACCTAAGAACCAATCACCCTAGGACCTGGGAAGAACTAGGAGCTGGCAATCTATCAGTAACCAAGAATGACATCCCGTTTGTATCCATTGGACCAGATCATGCATGTGAACATCTCAACAAGCTGATGAAGATTCACTCTGGACTGATTGGCATCTCTAACAATGCCAATGCTAGACAGAGATTCTTCATGGTTACACCAGAATTATCACGCCTGTCAAAAGACTTCAAGAGTCAGTTTGGCCTGGAAGGTGACAAGATCACAGAACATCATGACCTTGGTCCAAGTGCAGTCAAGAGGGAGCATGAAGCAATCAACAAGATCAAGGCTGCGATACTGAGTCACGGGAATCCATTTGACACTGAAGGTGACAAGCTGCACAATGTGATAACGAATGCTTACATCCCAGACGAGTATGTACCACAGATCTTGGACATTGATGTCACTGGTCAGAAGTTGTATGAAGACTACGTGTTGGAGCATATCAATGGAGATGTTAGCCTCTGGGCACCAGTCAAGAAGGAGAACAACAAGATGTTCACGTCTGGGAACAAGAGAACCACAGTGAAACTCAGAGACAGGACTGTGGATCTGAAGGAGACTAAGGAACTGTACAGAAGGCTGATGGTCCTTGCCAAGTCAAACAGAGACGTCAACCAGAAATATGCCATCGGAAATTACGAGTTCACTGTGACACCAAGAGCACTGTTCGCTCCAGATGGGACAATTCTTCCATGCACTGACAAGTCGAAGTTAATTCATCTCCTCGACAAGTTAGCAAGAGCAGAAATTCACCCCGAAGATCAGCAGCAGACACCAGCTGCAAGTGTTCTACAAGAAGATCCAATGGACACAAGAACTATGGCATCCACATCTAGTAAACCTACAAGTCGGAAGATTGCACTGGTGGATGGGATGGTACTTGTGCATAAGCTGACAAAGAAACCAGCCACTGTAGTGAAAGTCAACGATCTGGGTGAATGCTTCAATGACAGACTCATGTCTCTAACAAAAGATTGTGATGAGATCATACTGGTCTTTGACACGTACAAAAACGATTCTCTGAAGAGTGCTACCAGGGCTAAAAGAAGGCAAGGAAAGGATGCAGTACAGTATCAAGTCAGAGATGACACCAACATCAAACACATCCCAATGAACAGATTCCTTTCTCATGACAAAACAAAGGCTGATCTGACTGACTATCTGGCAGCGAAAACTCTAGAATACAACAGTCACTCATCCAAGTTGATCATCACGTCTGCTTCAGGGCGTACTAGGAGCAACAGTGACCTGCTCTTCGAGGACAACAACCATGAAGAAGCTGACACCCTGTTGATCCACCAGGCCGTGCTGGCATCCCAGCGAAACCCACATGATGCGCAGTTGGTGTTCTTCTCTCCCGACACAGATGTCCTGGTACTAGTCATAGCAAACTATGACCTACTGCTGAGGAATACATCCATTTCCATGGCCTCTGGAATACTTCAAATAGAGCCACTGTGGACAGCTCTAGGGGTCGAAAGAGCAAAGGTGTTGCCAGCCTTTCATGCTTTCACAGGGGCAGACAACACTGGGAGGTTCTCTCGAATAGGCAAAGCAACCTGGCTGCATGTCTACCTCAAAGCAAGTGAAGATGTCATAGACACCGTGCGAATGCTTTCAGATGCAACTGAAGTGACGGAGGACATGTTGTCCACATTAGCTAACTTTGTATGCGCTGCTTACTCTCCAAATGGCATCCACATCGACAGCATCCCCAAACTACGATGGTATCTCTTTTGCAAACACATGGCAGAAAGTGACAGGCTTCCTCCTACCCTTGGAGCTCTCAAGCAGCACATCCTTAGAGTCCATATCCAAGCCAGAGTGTGGGGTCAGGCAAGCATTGCTCAACAGGATCCTCAGCTGAATCCCCTGCAAAACGGCTTTTACAAAGACACGGATGGACAAGTGAAACCAACCACAACTGAGGAGCCTCCAGCCCCCAAGGCCATCATTCAAATGGTTAGATGTCAGTGCAAAACAGACTGTTCTTCATCTAGATGTTCCTGCAGAACAAACAACTTGGCTTGTACAGACCAGACCTTACTCAATGATGAATCAAAGCTCTGTGCTCTTTAGAAGGTGAGTTACATCAGTTTTACGGCGGCCAGTTTGAAAAATCCAAGATGGCCGCCACATAGGAGCTGTATGGTCATGTCTAGCTTATCGAACTTGTTACCATTGGATTCGGGGCCCTTGAAAATGTATGTTTAGCCGTTAGAATCAAAGCTCTATGTTATTTTGAAGCTGAGATATTGAGAAAAATTAGTTCTATGGCGGCAATTTTGAAAATCCAAGATGGCCGCCATACAGGAGTCTGTGCAAATAGCAACATTGGTTTTCTGACTGACTATACAATATAGTTTCCAAAAATATATAGTTTTCCAAATCCCCCAAAAAATCCAACGAAATTACATGGTGAACCTGACTATATTGGACCAAAGTAAAAAAATGTTCAACTACAGAAGAGTTCGCTCGCAACAAGTTGACTGCGCAGGGTAAGTATTCTATGAATACCGTCTAGTTATTCATACATTGAGTAATTTTGTACTTTAACATTTGCCGTTTGAATGTAATTTAATGATTTGTGGGTGGGTGTCCTCTGTCCTGACAGTTCTCACACAAGTCACCCTGCTGGCTCCATACCCTGTGAACTTTCTGGTAAAACATGATTTTGATGAAAGTTGTATTTTTAGAGATTTATTCGTGTCATCTCTGGTTTGAAATAAACTGTACGTTTACTCTATGTTTGGGAACGAAACGTCATCAGATAACAAACATGTCTAAGCATGCTGCTGTTGACCATGAGAGAAACAGTACGATATTATTTGTACAAAATAATGCACACAATGTAACAGCAGCTGCGGCTGTCAAGCATCGATATGTTGTTTGTTTCTTTGAATCCCATTGTGGTTTGCATGAACTGCCGCGATGTCGGTTTGCCTGAACCTATGTACTCTCGGTTTGCCTGAACCTACGTGCTCTTGGTTTGCCTGAACCTATGTACTCTCGGTTTGCCTGAACCTACGTGCTCTTGGTTTGCCTGAACCTATGTACTCTCGGTTTGTCTGAACCGACACGAACTTGGTTTGCCTGCACCGAACCGCTCTTGGTTTGCCTGCACCGACCCGTTCTTGGTTTGCCTGGACCAACACGGTCTTGGTTTGTCTGAACCGACCCGCTCTTGGTTTGCCTGAACCGACGCGATCTTAATTTGCCTGAACCGACACGTTCTTGGTTTGCCTGAACCGACCCGCTCTTGGTTTGCCTGAACCGACGCGATCTTAATTTGCCTGAACCGACCCGCTCTTGGTTTGCCTGCACCGACCCACTCTTGGTTTGCCTGCACCGACCCGCTCTTGGTTTGCCTGCACCGACCCGCTCTTGGTTTGCCTGCACCGACCCGTTCTTGGTTTGCCTGGACCGACACGTTCTTGGTTTGCCTGAACCGACCCGCTCTTGGTTTGCCTGAACCGACCCGTTCTTGGTTTGCCTGAACCGACCCGCTCTTGGTTTGCCTGAACCAAAGCGATCTTAATTTGCCTGGACCGACACGTTCTTGGTTTGCCTGAACCGACGCGATCTTAATTTGCCTGGACCGACACGTTCTTGGTTTGCCTGAACCGACCCGCTCTTGGTTTGCCTGAACCGACACGTTCTTGGTTTGCCTGAACCGACCCGCTCTTGGTTTGCCTGAACCGACGCGATCTTAATTTGCCTGCACCGACCCGCTCTTGGTTTGCCTGGACCGACACGTTCTTGGTTTGCCTGAACCGACCCGCTCTTGGTTTGCCTGAACCGACACGTTCTTGGTTTGCCTGAACCGACCCGCTCTTGGTTTGCCTGAACCGACGCGATCTTAATTTGCCTGGACCGACACGTTCTTGGTTTGCCTGAACCGACCCGCTCTTGGTTTGCCTGAACCGACGCGATCTTAATTTGCCTGAACCGACACAATCTTGGTTTGCTTGAACTGACCCGTTCTTGGTTTGCCTGCGCCGACACGCTCTTGGTTTGCCTGAACCGACCCGCTCTTGGTTTGCCTGAACCGACTCATTCCTGGTTTGCCTGAAATGACGAATTCCTGGTTTGCCTGAACCGGTGCGTTCCTGCTTTGCCTGAACGAATGCGTTCCTGGTTTGCCTGAACCGACACGTTCCTGCTTTGCCTGAACCGACTCATTCCTGGTTTGCCTGAAATGACGCATTCCTGGTTTGCCTGAACGAATGCGTCCTGGTTTGCCTGAACCGACGCGATCTTAATTTGCCTGAACCGACACAATCTTGGTTTGCTTGAACTGACCCGCTCTTGGTTTGCCTGCGCCGACACGCTCCTGGTTTGCCTGAACCGACCCGCTCTTGGTTTGCCTGAACCGACTCATTCCTGGTTTGCCTGAAATGACGCATTCCTGGTTTGCCTGAACCGGTGCGTTCCTGGTTTGCCTGAACCGACACGTTCCTGCTTTGCCTGAACCGACTCATTCCTGGTTTGCCTGAAATGACGCATTCCTGGTTTGCCTGAACGAATGCGTCCTGGTTTGCCTGAACCGACGCATTCCTGGTTTGCCTGAACCGACACATTCCTGGTTTGCCTGAACCGACGCGTTCTTGGTTTGCCTGAACCGACAGGTTCCTGCTTTGCCTGAACGAATGCGTTCCTGGTTTGCCTGAACCGACACCTTCCTGGTTTGCCTGAACCGATCCGTTCCTGGTTTGCCTGAACCGACACCTTCCTGGTTTGCCTGAACCGATGCGTTCCTGGTTTGCCTGAACCGACGCGTTCCTGGTTTGCCTGAACCGACGCATTCCTGGTTTGCCTGAACCGACAGGTTCCTGCTTTGCCTGAACGAATGCGTTCCTGGTTTGCCTGAACCGTCACGTTTCTGTTTTGCCTGAACCGACACGTTCCTGGTTTGCCTGAACCAACGCGTTCCTGGTTTGCCTGAACCGACACGTTCCTGCTTTGACTGAACCGACACGTCCCTGGTTTGCCTGAACCGACGCGTCCCTGGTTTGCCTGAACCGACGCGTTCCTGGTTTGCCTGAACCGACGCGTTCCTGGTTTGCCTAAACCGTCGCGTGCCTGGTTTGCCTGAACCAATGCGTTTCTCGTTTGTCTGAACCGTCGCGTTTCTGGTTTGCCTGAACCGACACGTTCCTGGCTTGCCTGAACCGACACGTTCCTGGTTTGCCTGAAACGGCAAACCATAAGGCAATGTGTGCCTGGTTTGCCTGAACAAACAAACCAAAAAACAAAATACAGTTCATTGAATGAAAAAAGCCAAACAGTTCAATCTTGGTTTCATCAGACCACAGAATCTTGTTTCTCACAGTCTGAGAGTCCTTTAGGTGCTTTTTTGCAAACTCCAAGCGGCTTTCATGTGTCTTTCACTGAGGAGAGGCTTCCGTCTGGCCACTCTGCCATAAAGCCCAGATCGGTGGAGTGTTGCAGTGATGGTTGTCCTTCTGGAAGTTTCTCCCATGTCCACACAGGGTCTCTGGAGCTCAGCCAAAGTGACCATCGGGTTCTTGTTCACCTCTCTTACCAAGGCCCTTCTCCCCCGATTGCTCAGTTTGGCCGGGCGGCCAGCTCTAGGAAGAATCCTGGTTGTTCCAAACTTCTTCCATTTAAGAATTATGGAGGCCACTGTGCTCTTGGGAACCTTCAATGCAGCAGAGATTTTTTTGTAGGCTTCCCCAGATCTGCCTCGACACAATCCTGTCTCTGAGCTCTGCAGGCAGTTCCTTCGACCTCATGGCTTGGTTTTTGCTCTGATATGCATTGTCAGCTGTGAGACCTTATATAGACAGGTGTGTGCCTCTCCAAATCATGTCCAATCAATTGAATTTACCACATGTGGACTCCAATCAAGGTGTAAAAACATCTCAAAGATGATCAAGAGAAATGAGAGGCACCTGAGCTAAATTTCAAGTGTCATGGCAAAGGGTCTGAATACTTTTGTCAATGTGATATTTCAGTTTTTTCTTTTTAATAAATTTACAAAACTTTCTAAAATCCTGTTTTCTCTTTGTCATTATGGAGTATTGAGTGAAGATTGATGAGGGAAAAAATGAATTTAAACGATTTCAGCATAAGGCTGCAATATAACAAAATGTGAAAAAAGTGAAGGGGTCTGAATACTTTCTGAATGCACTGCATCTGTGATGTTTTTTTTTTCCTCAACTCACCGGTCTGTTTGTTTGTCCGTAATGTTTATTTACTTGTTTGAATCTCAGCGATGTTTGTTTGTTTGAATCTCAGCGATGTTTGTTTGTTTGAATCTCATCGGTTTGTTTGTTTGAATCTCAGCGATGTTTGTTTCTTTGTTTGAATCTCAGCGATTTTGTTGCTTTCTTTGAATATCAGCGATGTTTGTTTCTTTGTTTGAATCTCAGTGTTGTTTGTTTCTTTGTTTGGATCTCAGCATTGTTTGTTTTTCTGTTTGTTTCTTTGTTTTGATCTCAGCGATGTTTGTTTCTTTGTTTGGATCTCAGCGATGTTTTTTTTCTATGTTTGAATCTCAGTGATGTTTTTTCTTTGTTTGGATCTCAGCGTTGTTTGTTTCTCTGTTTGTTTCTTTGTTTGGATCTCAGCGATGTTTGTTTCTTTGTTTGGATCTCAGCGTTGATTGTTTCTCTGTTTGTTTCTTTGGTTGGATCTCGGTGATGTTTGTTTCTTTGTTTGAATCTCAGCGATGTTTGTTTCTTTGTTTGGATCTCAGCGATGTTTGTTTTTGTTTGAATCTCAGTGATGTTTGTTTCTTTGTTTGAATCTCAGCGATGTTTGTTTCTTTGTTTGAATCTCAGCGATGTTTGTTTCTTTGTTTGAATCTCAGCGATGTTTGTTTCTTTGTTTGGATCTCAGCAATGTTTGTTTTTGTTGGAATCTCAGTGATGTTTGTTTCTTTGTTTGAATCTCAGCGATGTTTGTTTCTTTGTTTGAATCTCAGCGATGTTTGTTTCTTTGTTTGAATCTCAGCGATGTTTGTTTCTTTGTTTGAATCTCAGCGATTTTGTTGCTTTCTTTGAATATCAGCGATATTTGTTTCTTTGTTTGTTTGGATGTCAGTGTTGTTTGTTTCTTTGGTTGGATCTCAGCGTTGTTCGTTTCTCTGTTTGTTTCTTTGAATCTCAGCAATGTTTGTTTCTTTGTTTGAATCTTAGCGATGTTTGTTTCTTTGTTTGAATCTCAGTGTTGTTTGTTTCCTTGTTTGGATCTCAGCATTCTTTGTTTTTCTGTTTGTTTCTTTGTTTTGATCTCAGCGATGTTTGTTTCTTTGTTTGGATCTCAGCGATGTTTTTTTTCTATGTTGAATCTCAGTGATGTTTTTTCTTTGTTTGGATCTCAGCGTTGTTTGTTTCTCTGTTTGTTTCTTTGTTTGGATCTCAGCGATGTTTGTTTCTTTGTTTGAATCTCTGCGATGTTTGTTTCTTTGTTTGAATCTCAGTGATGTTTATTTCTTCGTTTGAATCTCAGCGATGTTTATTTCTTCGTTTGAATCTCAGCGATGTTTGTTTCTTTGTTTGAATCTCAGTGATGTTTGTTTCTTTGTTTGAATCTCTGCGATGTTTGTTTCTTTGTTTGAATCTCAGCGATGTTTGTTTCTTTGTTTGAATCTCTGCGATGTTTATTTCTTTATTTGAATCTCAGTGATGTTTATTTCTTCGTTTGAATCTCAGTGATGTTTATTTCTTCGTTTGAATCTCAGTGATGTTTGTTTCTTTGTTTGAATCTCAGCGGTTTGTTTCTTTGTTTGAATCTCAGTGATGGTTGTTTCTTTGTTTGAATCTCAGTGATGTTTGTTTCTTTGTTTGTATCTGAGCGATGTTTGTTTCTTTGTTTGTATCTGAGCGATGTTTGCTTCTTTGTTTGAATATCAGCGATGTTTGTTTCTTTGTTTGGATCTCAGTGTTTTGTTTGTTTGTTTCTTTGTTTGGATCTCAGCGGTTTGTTTCTTTGTTTGAATCTCTGCGATGTTTGTTTCTTTGTTTGAATCTCAGTGGTTTATTTCTTTGTTTGAATCTCAGCGATGTTTGTTTCTTTGTTTGAATCTCAGTGATGTTTGTTTCTTTGTTTGAATCTCAGCGATGTTTGTTTCTTTGTTTGCATCTGAGCGATGTTTGCTTCTTTGTTTGAATCTCAGCGATGTTTGCTTCTTTGTTTGAATCTCAGCGATGTTTGTTTCTTTGTTTGGATCTCAGCGGTTTGTTTCTTTGTTTGAATCTCAGCGATGTTTGTTTCTTTGTTTGAATCTCAGTGATGTTTATTTCTTCGTTTGAATCTCAGCAATGTTTGTTTCTTTGTTTGAATCTCTGCGATGTTTATTTCTTTATTTGAATCTCAGTGATGTTTATTTCTTCGTTTGAATCTCAGTGATGTTTATTTCTTCGTTTGAATCTCAGTGATGTTTGTTTCTTTGTTTGAATCTCAGCGATGTTTGTTTGAATCTCAGTGATGTTTGTTTCTTTGTTTGTATCTGAGCGATGTTTGCTTCTTTGTTTGAATCTCAGCGATGTTTGTTTCTTTGTTTGGACCTCAGCGGTGTTTGTTTCTTTGTTTGAATCTCAGTGATGTTTGTTTCTTTGTTTGTATCTGAGCGATGTTTGCTTCTTTGTTTGAATCTCAGCGATGTTTGCTTCTTTGTTTGTATCTGAGCGATGTTTGCTTCTTTGTTTGAATCTCAGCGATGTTTGCTTCTTTGTTTGAATCTCAGCGATGTTTGTTTCTTTGTTTGAATCTCAGCGATGTTTGTTTCTTTGTTTGAATCTCAGTGATGTTTGTTTCTTTCTTTGAATATCAGCGATATTTGTTTCTTTGTTTGAATCTCAGCGATGTTTGTTTCTTTGTTTGAATCTCAGTGATGTTTGTTTCTTTGTTTGAATCTCAGTGATGTTTGTTTCTTTGTTTGCATCTGAGCGGTTTGCTTCTTTGTTTGAATCTCAGCGATGTTTGCTTCTTTGTTTGAATCTCAGCGATGTTTGTTTCTTTGTTTGAATCTCAGCGATATTTGTTTCTTTGTTTGAATCTCAGCGATGTTTGTTTCTTTGTTTGAATCTCAGTGATGTTTGTTTCTTTGTTTGAATCTCAGTGATGTTTGTTTCTTTGTTTGTATCTGAGCGATGTTTGCTTCTTTGTTTGAATCTCTGCGATGTTTGTTTCTTTGTTTGAATCTCAGCGATGTTTGTTTCTTTGTTTGAATCTCAGTGATGTTTGTTTCTTTGTTTGAATCTCAGCGATGTTTGTTTCTTTGTTTGAATCTCAGTGATGTTTCTTTCTTTCTTTGAATATCAGCGATATTTGTTTCTTTGTTTGAATCTCAGCGATGTTTGTTTCTTTGTTTGAATCTCAGTGATGTTTGTTTCTTTGTTTGAATCTCAGTGATGTTTGTTTCTTTGTTTGTATCTGAGCGATGTTTGCTTCTTTGTTTGAATCTCAGCGATGTTTGTTTCTTTGTTTGAATCTCAGTGATGTTTGTTTCTTTGTTTGTATCTGAGCGATGTTTGCTTCTTTGTTTGAATCTCAGTGATGTTTGTTTCTTTGTTTGAATCTCAGCGATGTTTGTTTCTTTGTTTGAATCTCAGTGATGTTTGTTTCTTTGTTTGTATCTGAGCGATGTTTGCTTCTTTGTTTGAATCTCAGCGATGTTTGTTTCTTTGTTTGAATCTCAGCGATGTTTGTTTCTTTGTTTGAATCTCAGCGATGTTTGTTTCTTTGTTTGTATCTGAGCGATGTTTGTTTCTTTGTTTGTATCTGAGCGATGTTTGTTTCTTTGTTTGAATCTCAGCGATGTTTGTTTCTTTGTTTGTATCTGAGCAATGTTTGTTTCTTTGTTTGAATCTCTGCGATGTTTGTTTCTTTATTTGAATCTCAGTGATGTTTATTTCTTCGTTTGAATCTCAGCGATGTTTATTTCTTCGTTTGAATCTCAGCGATGTTTGTTTCTTTGTTTGAATCTGTGATGTTTGTTTCTTTGTTTGAATCTCTGCGATGTTTGTTTCTTTGTTTGAATCTCAGCGATGTTTATTTCTTCATTTGAATCTCAGCGATTTGTTTCTTTGTTTAAATCTCAGTGATGTTTGTTTCTTTGTTTGACTCTCAGCGATGTTTGTTTCTTTGTTTGTATCTGAGCGATGTTTGTTTCTTTGTTTGTATCTGAGCGATGTTTGTTTCTTTGTTTGAATCTCTGCGATGTTTGTTTCTTTGTTTGAATCTCAGTGATGTTTATTTCTTCGTTTGAATCTCAGCGATGTTTATTTCTTCGTTTGAATCTCAGCGATGTTTGTTTCTTTGTTTGAATCTCAGTGATGTTTGTTTCTTTGTTTGAATCTCTGCGATGTTTGTTTCTTTGTTTGAATCTTAGTGATGTTTGTTTCTTTGTTTGAATCTCAGTGATGTTTATTTCTTTGTTTGTATCTGAGCGATGTTTGTTTCTTTGTTTGAATCTCTGCGATGTTTGTTTCTTTGTTTGAATCTCAGTGATGTTTGTTTCTTTGTTTGAATCTCAGCAATGTTTGTTTCTTTGTTTGAATCTCAGCGATGTTTGTTTCTTTGTTTGAATCTCTGCAATGTTTGTTTCTTTGTTTGAATCTCTGCGATGTTTGTTTCTTTGTTTGAATCTCAGTGATGTTTATTTCTTCGTTTGAATCTCAGTGATGTTTGTTTCTTTGTTTGAATCTCAGTGATGTTTGTTTCTTTGTTTGAATCTCAGTGATGTTTATTTCTTCGTTTGAATCTCAGCGGTTTGTTTCTTTGTTTGAATCTCAGTGATGTTTGTTTCTTTGTTTGAATCTCAGTGATGTTTATTTCTTCGTTTGAATCTCAGCGATGTTTGTTTCTTTGTTTGAATCTCAGTTTTGTTTGTTTCTCTGTTTGAATCTCAGCGATGTTTGTTTCTTTGTTTGAATCCGAGCGATGTTTGTTTCTTTGTTTGAATCTCAGCGATGTTTGTTTCTTTGTTTGTATCTGAGCGATGTTTGCTTCTTTGTTTGAATCTCAGCGATGTTTGTTTCTTTGTTCGTATCCGAGCGGTGTTTGTTTGTTTGTTTGAATCTCAGCGATGTTTGTTTCTTTGTTTGAATCTCAGCGATGTTTGTTTCTTTGTTTGAATCTCAGCGATGTTTGTTTCTTTGTTTGAATCCGAGCGATGTTTGTTTCTTTGTTTGAATCTCAGCGATGTCTGTTTCTTTGTTCGTATCTGAGCGATGTTTGTTTCTTTGTTTGAATCTCAGCGATGTTTGTTTCTTTGTTCGTATCCGAGCGGTGTTTGTTTGTTTTCTGAAGTTGCGGTCACACCAATTCTTGAATGGACATAACCCTTGGTTGGTAATGCAAAGGCTCTGCGAGCGAAGCTTGTTTTTGTGATTACAAATGAGATTCTATTTTAACAAAACGAGTTTGGCCCTTGATGAAAGGCTTTGACTTGATTTGCATCGCTTGGCATATCTACTATGAAATTCAGCATATTGGAAACGTTGATTTTGATTGAACTCGTGCATTCCCATGCATGTTATTACCCAGTTGAGTTGTAATTATGGCAAAATGAAAGGCACAATCTCGCTCATTAAAACTGCGTCTGCTTCGAATGAAATGAAAGTTGTTTAAACGATTCGATGGTTTCAAATATTGCTTTGACCTTTGCCGTGTACTTATTCACGAGCTTGAGGTTTGGTTCTTTCTTTTTTTCTCCTTATAAGTTCATCAGTAATTTTGAGTCCATATCCATCATGAAATTCTTCTTCGAGTGCCAGATTCTGGTTTTTATCGATGCTGAAATCCTTGACGAATTATTCGACGACAAACTTTCATTTAATATTTATTTATTCATTTTTTCAACCCATAAGCAGTAAAATCTAAATGAGGAGTTAGTCCTGAGAAATGAAAAACTTCTGATGGATGTCCTCAAGCTTGCTGACAATGGTCGGTGGAGCTCACACTGCTCCTGCTGTGTGAGTGTGACAGATTTCTAGAAGATTTCATTCCTTGAGCAACTGTAAGCTAAGTTGACTTTGTCTTTCTGATGGCATGTGTATAAAGGTAAATCAATGTGTTAGCCTCATGAAGGGGTCTTCACCATGGACCACTCATCAGATGTGGAGATCTTTCCCTTTAATCGGTGTCTTCCCCCTGTTTGTCAAGTCTCTGATTTGTCTCACTTGAGCACCCCCTGCAGCATCGCACCAAGACCTGCACCCGACGAATCTGAGGTCTTTCCTAAAAAGAGGTCATTGAAAAGACAAGGCTGAGATCCAGTCTCCGTGATGATGTTTTCATGCTTCCGCCGGCTGGTGGCGTTATATGTTATCGGGTTGTGCGTCCGTGACAACTTGAGAACAGCTGAAGGAAGGAAAATCAAACGAGGTACGGGTATGTATAATGATGTAAAGGTGAAGTAATTTGATTTTGGGGTCAATAGGTCAAAGGTCAGAGTCTGTAATAGGTTTCTGTTACCGCAATAGCTCAAGAATGGCTGAAGGGAGCAAAGTCAAACTTGGTACAGGTATGCATAATGATGTAAAGATAAAGGGATTACTTTATGGGGTCAAAGGTCAGAGGTTAGGTAAAAATTCTGTTACTGCGCTAACTTGTGAACCAGTGATGGGATTTCGACCAAACTTGGTACACGTATATATTATGATGAAAAGAAGAGCTTATTAGATTGTTGCATAAAAAATAGGCAGAGGTCATGTCAGGTAAAAATGTGATACTTGAAAACAGCTGAATGGATTTAAATCAAACTTGGTACAAGTATTATCATGATGTAATAATGTTGGCGGAGGCATATCGGTCGACATCGCGATGTTGAAGAGTGCTGTTGTAGTTTTTTTTTTTTTTTTTGTATACATAATCGAGGCTCGTGAAAGAGCTAACATTTATCACACAAACAAATCAAACAGACAAACAAACAAAGTGTATAAAAAGGGGAGCGGTAGACAAGATGGGGAGAGAAGGGGAAGCACATAAACACAACATTTGTGAGGGACATCGGGAATGTGTGGGAGGGAGAGGGCTTGGGGGGAGGTGGCGTGGGAAGGGGAGGGGGGGTGGGAGAAGTATAAACACAAGGACACAAAGGACTTCCAGGAAAGAAGTTGGTATTTCAAAAAAGAGGATTTGGGGTGAAATTAGCGGGGGTAGAACAGATCAAGGTTTTGGATGGGGGAAGATAAGAGATGGTGGTGAACAGCTGTTTTAAAGACCTGGAGGGTGGAGTGGGATTGAAGGGAGTGGGGGAGTTTGTTCCAGAGGTGGGAGAAAAGAGGAATGAAAGAGTGAAGGTGAGCAGAGAGTCTTGATTTTGGCAGTTTAACCATAAGAGGGTTGCAGGCAGATCTTGTGCGACCTTTAGGAATATTTGGGGGACAGAGCCCAGAGAGAGCTGGAGGAGCAAGGCCGGAGAGGAGTCGGTAGAAGACAGAAAGACCACCAACCTGCCTGCGGTAAGTGAAAGGCCCTCGGAGGTAGCTTCATCACGGGAGATTCCAATGATTCTGAACGCTTTGGTTTCAACAGCGTGAAGACGAGCTTGGTGTGAGGCAGGAGCACCAGCCCAGAGGGGAGAGCAGTATTCCATTGAGCTGCGGATGAAAGCCTTGTATGTGGTGAGGAGCTCAGGTGTGCCAAGGAAGGACTTCGCACGACGGAGGATGCCCAGTCGACGACTGGCTTTGGAGGCCAGATTTGTTATGTGGTTTTCCCAGGAAAGATCATGGCAGATAGTGAGACCCAAAAGCTTGAGTGACAGAACTTCTTGGAGAGGATTATTCAGAAAGTGGATGGGGGGGTTGTCCAGTCGGTCTTTTCGGAGAGACATCGTAAGAGAGTGAGATTTGTCAGGATTGAAAGACATGTTCCACTTGTTTGCCCAGTCAGTGATTTTGTCCAGGTCTGCAGAGAGTGAGGAGGCTGCAGACTGCCGATCTGAGGGATGAGGAATGGAGCGGCAGAGAGTGGAGCCATCAGCAAAGAGATAGAGAGGATTTTCAAGAGAGTCGGAGAGATCATTGATGAAGACCAGAAAAAGCACAGGGCCCAGAACACTGCCTTGGGGAACTCCAGCCTGAACAGGAAGAGGAGATGAGAGAAACCCATTCAGGGCCACACATTGACTACGACTAGAGAGGAAGTCCGTCAGCCATGCGTGGAGATTTCCATGGATACCAAAGGAGGAGCGTTTGGTGAGCAGAGCGGGGTGCCAGACCGTATCGAAGGCACGTGATATATCGAGGGAGACAGCTCTAATTTCCTGTTTGGCATTGAGGACCTTCATCCATTGTTGAGAAATCAGAAGCAGCATGTCCAGAGTAGAGTGACCAGGTCTGAAACCAAATTGATGATCAGAGATCAAGCCATTGGAGAAGAGGAAAGATTTCATATCCGAAGCAATGATGGATTCCATGACTTTGCTGATAATTGGGAGAAGGCTGATTGGTCTGTAGTTACTCGGATATGTTTTTGCACCTTTTTGTGTAAAGCGGTGATGTTGGCTGATTTCCAAGCAGATGGCAGTTGACCTTGAGCAAAAGAGAGGGTGAAGAGAACAGAGAGAGGGAGTGAAAGAGCGGAAGAACAGGATTTTAGGACCCGTGGGCTGATTCCGTCAGGTCCAGTTGCAGAATCAGAGTCGACGGTTGACAGAAACTTTTCCACCTTGTCAGGAGGAAAGGACACAGAGTCCAGGAGCAGCTTGGTACGACTGGGTATGGTGGGTACAGAGAGGGATGGGTTTGGGACACAAGATTTAGAGGCAAACACAGAGTTGAGGCATTCAGCTTTTTCACGTGCGGAGTCAGCTGTGTAGCCGTTTGAGGTAAGGGAGGGGATGGAGGGGGAACAAACACCAGAAACAGATTTGACCAGACGCCACCAGGATTTGGAAGAGGGAGACAGATAAGAGAGTTCGGTCTTGAGACCGAACTAAGAGAGTAATATTTGTATGTATTTATATATTTTTATTTATATAATATATACTATAAGAGAACCGTTTGTCTGAGCTTGTCACCATTTTTCTCAGATGGCCAAACCGATCTACATCAAACTTTCATTGGTTCATCAGTTTTCAGCAAAAAAATAATAATTTCTGAAATTTTTGCAAAATAAAGTTGGATTTTTTCTTCTTATTTTATTTGCTCTATTATGGGTGTAGGGAAGTGTGTAGGGACCCTACTCTTTAGTTGGTGCAGTCAAGTGTTTTAGGCCCCGACAAAAAATAGTACCCCTGCTCGTGTTTTTTTTTTTTAAGCTCACCTCTAATTTAGTCCGGTGATGGAGCCGAGTCCGCAGGTAAGTCAGTCAGTGAGTCTGCAAACAGTCATTATCGCTTGATCCAAACACATGGTCTTGATTAAACTTGACCACAAACTTCATACCGGATGCCTAACGAAGATGTATTTACCGCATCGTAAAGTCGTGTATGCTCATGCATGTTTTATTACTTGTGAATGTCGAAGATTTTTTCAGGATGTTGGTTGGTCATGTGCGTTATTCTGTCTGTTTGTCAATTGCCTACAGATCACAATTTTAAACCGATCTATACAAAACTTCACCAAACGGTAGAGTTGGTCATAAGGAAGAATCCTATTGATTTTGAGGTCTAAAGGTCAACATTGGCCAAAGGTCACCAACTTTGTCAAATTGCTAAAATCCTCAATTTTCATCCGATTGACTTGAAATTTGAAGAGTATTTGCATATCCGGTCACTTAATCCAACCACCAATTATTTTTGAGGTCAACATAGGCCTAAATGTATCATATTTCCTGTCTTATTGATTTGTGTGTGTTTTTCCCCCTTTTTTAGTCGGTTGCAAGTTTAAAATCGACATCTTCAGAAAGCATTTGAAGTCGTACGTGAGCAACAACGCACTCCCTCCCGCTTTCTCCTTGTCTGTTACTATGCTCCATCTTTCTCTATTGTGACGTCATACAGTGATGCAAAAGTTTTTGCAAAGCAGCTTTTTTCCTTCCTCCATTTTGACATCGAATGCCTCGCCAGTGTGGTGTTTGAAGTTATTTTATGAACCGTAACTTGGAGTACAAACCATACGGGGTGTTTGTAATCCAACAGGCTGTACATCAAGCAAGCACTAAACAAGCCATTCCTCTGTTTCCTCAACGCTGTAACACACTTAATGATGTTGTACTAGCGGGACCCAGCAACCCGTACAAACTAGGCCGGAGCTGTAAACACAGGAGCTCCTTCTCTCCACGAGAGCTGCACTTGTACCTTCAACAGGGTCAGGAATGTTGCAAGCAACAACAACCGTAAACGATGGTAAAAACAACGATAAATTAACCAGACCTGGTGGTGTCATGGTTGGAGTGTCCGCTCCGAGACTGTGTAAGCTGTAAAGATCACTCTGGGTTTATGACGTAGTCCCCTCACCTTTACCTGCTCTTGGGTTCAATTGCTGGCAGAACTCGAGGTGCAGTGCCAGGATAGGTGCTGAATTCTGGAGCATGCCATCATTTGAAAATTACTATAAAGGTATACCACCTGCAAGCATTACAGGAGGGGGTGAGCAAAAACTTGAGATATGTTGTTCACAAACAAAGACAGACAGATAAGGATGAAAACATAACTCCATCCACCTTCGGCAGTGGAAGTAATAAACAAGAATGACCGCACTGTGGTCACAAAATATATATATTTGCCTCCTCTGCCCATTCGATTCCCTCATTCTTGCTGGTATAATATAATTAATTTCCGAGGGTCTTCACGGTTTGGTTCAATGCCAGTAAGGAATCTGACGGACAGCTTGGTCTGGTTTCAGGCAACTTGTGCACCCACTCCGTACACGTACAGGAACGGCAGGAAGTGTCATGTTATCGTGTCTGGGATCAATAGATTACAGTAGATCCAGGCTCAGGCCTCAAGAACCTCAGGATTCTTCAGCCATTATCGCTTGAAGACAATGTTCACAAGGACACTTCCTGCCGGCACAATGTTCAGTTATCAAGTTTCTTGGAGAGTTGGGATTTCAAGCCAATTCTCTTTATTGAAACTGCCACCATCCGAACCACTCCTCCTTCCAGTCCACCCGTTGATATAGAGTATGAATGTCTTCTCGGAGCATTGTAGAACTTTGTAAGGTCCCATCCTATGGTTGCTGCAAGGGTTTCCAGGCAGCGCCACACCACACAAATACATGGGTGCACGTGGAAAACTCCCGGGGAATAAAAACCATGCGTGCCAAAGGCATACGTGTTGGCATCACCCGGAGGCCCTGCATGGCCGCACAAAGTTGGACAGTTCTCTCAACCAAGCCCACAGCACAGAGACGGCTGATCGATCTCGCAGGAGCAACCGAGAGATCCCACACATCGAGGATTGCGTACCCTTCACGAAGGCAGGGCCGAGAGAGTTTTAGACAGAGTTTTAGAGAGAGGACAGGAAAAGAGAAAAAAGAGACAAAGAAAAGAGGGAAAGGGCAGGTCCATGGGGGCCGATCTGCACTACGACCGTGACTGTGCTGCCCTGACGAAACCGGGCAGCGGGGAAGCATGGGGAAGATTTTGCCCCTGACTTGTGTTGGTGGGTACAACCACTGCGAAGAGGCGTTCCCGATAATTGTCTGAAGTTGGATGGCAGAGTTGGTGGCGTCGGCCAAGGTGTAATACATTGAGAGTTAGTGGTGGTTACCCTCTCGTACCTTAAGACTCAGAACATCACCAAACCTCTGGTACCTCAACTCTCACAAGATCTCGGTTAACCTTTAGTACCTCAACTCTCAGAACATCTCACAGTTAACCCCTTGTACCTATTGTACCTATTTCTACGAGGAAAGAACTTCTGTAAACTGCAGTCTGCGAATTACAACAGTTTGTCGTGGCTTTTTAGTCCACGATGGACCCATTACCATCCATCAGAAGGCAACAATACAGACTTCAAAAGAGATTGGAGGAGGGTAAGCTGGAGTCGCCCAAAGAAAAGGTGGATTGAAATGAAAGTACTCTCTCAGGGGCCACAAGACAATGTGGATTGGCACAAGTTCAGTGAAGATGTGAAACCGAAGTTACCACAATGTGCTGAGAAAAGTTTAAAACCATTTAAAACAAGTGTTACGCCTAGGTCCCCCGTCGGGGAAGTGATGTGAGTTGACAAAGTGGAAGACGCAGAAAACATGCTATGATATGATATTTCGCTCACAAGGTTCAGACATACATGGAGGCGGCCATCTTGGATTTTGACGTGGCAACCAAATTTTCAATAGCGTTCTTCCTTATGCGTAGATACACCCACACACCTGATTAGAAGTTGGTACTTCGCTTATTTTTCAAGATATTTCGCTCACAAGGTTCAGACATATATATGGTGGTGGCCATCTTGGATTTTGACGTGGCGACCCAATTTTCAATAGGGTTCTTCCTTATGCCAAGATACACCCACACACCAGATTAGAAGTTGGTACTTCACTTATTTTTCAAGATATTTCGTTCACAGGGTTCAGACATATACAGACTTGGCATTTAATATGGATTTTTTTTTTCTTGACTTGGGTTTACTTTCTGAACTCAGTATATCAATCTGGTGAGTTTCTTTTACCCTTCGGTGATGTCTTTGTTGAAAGAACCATGTCACTGATTGTCTTTCGCAGCAAGAAGTCAACAACAGGATTATATCACAGGTGGCGTGACAAAATGTAAGGACAGGTACATTTGACGATTGGCTTCACAATCGGGTATATAAGGGTTGTTGCGTTCTGTATTAGTGGAAAACAACTGCGGCACGTCTCCAAAAGTTATTGCCGCTTCCTCTGGAGATGGTCCGTCAACTTGACAATGCTGTTTGTCATGGAGTGGTGGCTTTACGAAATTCTGGCATGAAACAGCGTGCTATTGCTCGGCAGTATGGCATCACTCAAGGTCAGGTGTCAAAGATCCTGAAACGAAATGCTCAGAGGGGTGTCCCTACTCCAACACCGAGGCCAGGACGTCCACGCAGAACCACAAGGAGAGATGATCGCCAGCTGCACCGGTTAGTCTGCAATGGCCGTACCAAGTCAGCTAATGGGCTTAGGGCTGAGTGGCAGCAACTCACAAATGTGCCTGTATCCAGAAGGCTAGTCAACCAACGACTGGTTCAAGCAGGCTATCGTGCCAGGCATCCCCTGAGAAAGCCACGCCTGACCAGACAACACAGCCAGCGCCGATTGCAGTGGGCCAGAGAGCACCGTCAATGGCAGCCAGGACACTGGAATCACGTGACCTTCAGTGCCGAGTCTAGATTTCTGGTCTATCGTCAAGATGGCCGCGTCCGAGTGTGCAGACAAGTGCATGAAGCCCACAACGAAGTTTGTATAGTGCCAAGAGTCCAAGCTGGAGGTGGTGGGGTGACCGTTTGGGCTGCTTTTCATGCAGGGGGCAAAACTGACCTGGTTGTTCTGAATGGAAACCTGAACCAGTTCAAGTACAGGGTCATTCTGGAAGAAACATTGCTTCCATTTGCTCGTGCAGCCTTTCGAGGAAACTTTGTCTTCCAAGATGACAATGCACGGCCTCATCGTGCTCGCATGATCCAACACTTTCTTGCTGACCGTGGTGTAGAGCATATGGAGTGGCCTGCCATGTCCCCGGATATGAATCCGACAGAGAACTTGTGGCGACCCCAAAAAAAAAAAATCGACAACTTGGACCAGCAGCCTACCTCTGTGCGTGAATTGCAGCAGACTATTGTCACTGCATGGCAAGCGATTCCTGTCCAAACCTTGGCAAATCTCGTGAACAGCATGCCTCGACGTGTACATGCTCTCCTGAATGCTCGTGGGGGTTACACGAAGCACTGAACTGTAATTTTACTGTCCGTAATCCCAGTCATAATTTAGCTTTTGTTTTTGTTGAAAAAAAGTTTGGCTAATGTGCAAAATAAAGCAATACTTCTGGAAAACGTACAGACGTTTAACACAGTACTGTCCGTGAATTGAGTTCGATATCAGTTTACATCACTTTCAAGGATCAATTTATTTGTTTTGAAATGTCAAATGTGGTTTTTGTTTCTTTTAAAGGTCACATGAACAAAATCTAGAATAACTTCAACATAATTCCAATGAACTTTTGGTTCTAAGTCATCTTGAAAAGTAAGTTCACCCCCACAAAAAAAATATTCCATATTAAATGCCAAGTCTGTATATGGTGGCGGCCATCTTGTATTTTGACGTGGTGACCCAATTTTCAATAGCGTTCTTCCTTATGCCTAGATACACCCACACACCAGATTAGAAATTGGTACTTCGCTTATTTTTCAAGATATTTCGCTCACAAGGTTCAGACATATATATGGTGGCGGCCATCTTGCATTTTGACGTGGCGACCCAATTTTCAATAGAGTTCTTCCTTATGCCTAGATACACCCACACACCAGATTAGAAGTTGGTACGTCGCTTATTTTTCAAGATATTCAGCTCACAAGGTTCAGACATACATGGCGGCGGCCATCTTGGATTTTGACGTGGCGACCCAATTTTCCATAGGGTTCTTCCTTATGCCTAGATACACCCACACACCAGATTAGAAGTTGGTACTTCGCTTATTTTTCAAGATATTCAGCTCACAAGGTTCAGACATACATGGCGGCGGCCATCTTGGATTTTGACGTGGCGACCCAATTTTCCATAGGGTTCTTCCTTATGCCTAGATACACCCACACACCAGATTAGAAGTTGGTACTTCGCTTATTTTTCAAGATATTCAGCTCACAAGGTTCAGACATACATGGCGGCGGCCATCTTGGATTTTGACGTGGCGACACAATTTTCAATAGTGTTCTTCCTTATGCCTAGATACACCCACACACCAGATTAGAAGTTGGTACTTCACTTATTTTCAAGATATTTCGTTCACAGCGCTCAGACATTTATATGGTGGCGGCCATCTTGGATTTTGACGTGGCGACCCACTTTTCAATAGCCTTCTTCCTTATGCCTAGATACACCCACATACCAGATTAGAAGTTGGTACTTCACTTATTTTTCAAGATATTTCGTTCACAGCGTTCCAAACATTTATATGGTGGCGGCCATCTTGGATTTTGACGTGGCGACCTAATTTTCAATAGTGTTCTTCCTTATGCCTAGATACACCCACACACCAGATTAGAAGTTGGTACTTCACTTATTTTTCAAGATATTCCGCTCACAAGGTTCAGACATACATGGCATCAGACATACATGGCGGCGGCCATCTTGGATTTTGACGTGGGTTGCACCCACACAGCAAATTCGAATGCGGTCCTTCGCTTAGGCACGCACGTACGCACGCACATACGCACGCACGCACACCCACACGCACGGACGGACGGACACACGGACGGAGGGGAAAACCATAGCCCCCCTTTCGCTCCACGGTGCGACGGGGGACAAAAAAACTTTTAAAATCGAACCAAGCAGAGAGGGTTGCACTAATAAAAACACAGGGAACAACTAGTTAATAAAACCTAAAAGGATCCATTTTATTCACATAAATTGAACGCACCTTTACTTCACATTTATAATAACAGTTTACCTTCAGCATTTTCTCCTGACACAGGACAGGATGCGATGCACGGATGCACAGCATATATCCAATAAATTTTTCCGTAAAGGTACATGTGCTGTTATGTTAGACATGCCTTCTCACCATGACGAGGAACATCAGAGGCCAAGTCAGCAATGAGCAAGTTCCGAGGTCAGGTTTACAGGTTTGCAGGCCCGGTGGGCAGGTCCTTTACAGCACCGGTTTAGAGGCCCGGTGTGCGGGTCCAGCACATCGTCTTGATTGATCTGGAGATGTTCGAGTGCTCACAGCCATCAGGTGTTTTCACCGCTTCCCTTTCCTTCATTGAACTTGCTCCTGGCAGTGACACCACTAAAATACTTTTCCCGAAAGGCATTGTGCCGTTTGTAGGGATCGCATTCTGCATCCAGCTGCCTTGGAAGGTGACATCGCTCCTGCAATAGAGAAAGTCATCAACAAAAAGTGCAGGGGGCTCTGCATACTAAATATTGAGCAATTGCAACATCAATGTCAGACAATGAGAATAGGGCCGTCTCTCTGCACATATCTTGTGCTTTTTATACAGCCTGATATCCCGCATTGCTCTCCAAACTATCTGCATATGGAATCCAAGGCCAACTCCACACATGACTTATGGACCTCCTCTACTCTCTTAGCCAACTTGGGGCTCTCAACGCATCCTCTCATCTCTCCTTGTCAAGGCTGGGGTGGTCCTAAGACAGTGTTCTGGGCCTAGTCCTCCTCCTAATCTTCATCAACGATCTCTCTGACTCTCTGGAGTCAGACCTCTTTATTTATTGAGCCCTCTTTATTTATTTTTGTTCACGACTCCATCCTCTGCTCCGATATCCTCATCCTTCAGATAGGCAGACAGCAGCGTCTTTCCTCTCTGCAGACTTCAGAGAGCCACGAGCTCGTCAAACACTTGGAATATGTCTTTCCATCCTGACAAATCCCACATACTCAACGTGTCTCCGAAAGGACCATCTGGGAAACCCTCCCACCTACTTCCGAAACAACACTCATGAAGAAGTGCAGCCACTTAAACTCTTGGGTCTCGCTATCAGTCATGATCTTTCTTGGGCAAACGACATTTCAAAGTTCGCCTCCAAAGCCAGCAAACCCTAACCCGCCGTTGTGCAACGTTCTTCCTTGGCACACCTGATCTCTTATCCACTGATGAGTTCTTCAGCTGCAGCTTGATGGAGTACTGCTCTCCCATCTGGGCTGCTGCCCCTGCCTCACATCTTGCTCAGCTTGACGCCACAGAATCCAAGATTATTGGAATTTACCGTGATGAAGCTGAGGCTATAGGCCTATCACTTTGCAATTGCAAACAGGCCGATGGTCTCTCTGTCTTCTACCACCTGCTTCATGGTCTGCACCCCCTCCCCTTTCCATTCCTCGCCCCCCCCCCCCCCTCCATCACCCCCACATGTTTCTGCAGGACGCACCCGTTTCACCAGCAATCCCTTTATGGTGAAACTCCCAAAATCCAGAATCGCTACTCACCTCCATTCATTCCAAATGATGGCCCTCCTGATCCCACCTCTGATTGGCCCTGCTAATTCGTTAATCTTTTATCCCATCTGTGAAACCAACTTCCACATTCTTTCCAATGCCAGTCTTTTCTCCAGATCTTCAAAACAGCTGCTTAGTACCATCTCGGATCACCCCCATCCCAAAAGGATGACTTCATTTAGACTTCCACAGCTGTGTCAGCCGGTGCTCTCCAATGGGATAACTGCTCTCTAATGGCATGCAAAACCGAAAAGCGTCAAAATCCAAAGAAAACAAATGAACCATCGCTAAACCAGAAGAGGGCAATAAAATATGGACAACACAGCACAAGGATGAATAACCACGTTTTCAGCATTTGTAGTCATATACCATATTGGGAGTGTGCCCAAACAGACCATCAGAGAGACCGTTCCAAATGGAAAGCTTTGTCTATTTCCTGCGGTTTCCATTTCGTGGGACAGTTTTATTGCTGAGATACGATTCCTGTTGCACACAATGTTTACGTGAGCGCACGCGACAATAACCTTTCACATTGGGGCCTGAAAAGGGGTCCTCGGAGTGCCCACCAACCTCAAACCCTTTGACCTTCTCCATGGTAATGAGACATCGTGCTGTGTTGCTCGTGAGCTTCTGCTGGCAGTTACTGATGAGCGAAAGACAGGGGTGCTTGGGAATGATGTCCTCCGAGTACCTAAACCATGCAGAGAAGTGAGAGGTGGGGTGGGGAAGGGCGGTGCAGCACACATTCCTTGAACAGTTTTTTTTTTTTTTTTAAAGAACGCAGTCCAATGCAAATGCACAGCACCGATACAACCACGTCATCACTGTGGTCCTACAGCACCCCCACGCATCCCGACTGCAACCGCACGTTCCCCAGCAGCGCCGCCATGCGTTCCAGCAGTGCCGCCATATATTCCATCCATTCCTACGTTTCATTTAGCCACAGTGTCCAAATATCGGACCCAACAATAACTGTCACCCTGGTGCTGCTCAGGCAGGACATTGCAATTATCGAGTTTGCCATCCATCAGAGGGCATATTATGCTGACTATTCCATGTACGTGCATCACTGGTTGACTTAGATCCCACGGTACCTTTTGAAAAAAAAGTCTGCAATTGTGTACCAACAAGGCAATAAAATATGGATACAACGATGAGCAACCACACTCAAAATTTTAAAAAATTGCAAGATATTCACACGTATTGCCCTGATTTTGAATTCAAATTTAGAAAAAGAAAACAATTACAAAATGTTCAAAAGAAACAAGAAAAATATTCAAACATTTGCCCAAGTTTATGAGAGCGAGGTTGGGGATGAAGTGGGGGCACCTCATCACTCATCAGCACCTACAGATATGATGCAACCAGCAAGCAGGTGCTGCAAACACTTAATTATGCACCTCATGTACTGAGTCATTTACACACGTATCGACAATAAGCTCAATTTCAATCACACACTCCATGATCTCAATTTCATTCACTCACTTATCCACCATAACCTCCATTTCATTCACTCATCTATTATAACCTCTATTTCACTCACTTATCTACCATAACCTCTATTTGTACACACTACAATCAATGACACCACATACCCAGCCCTCCATACATCCACCCACTAAACCAGCCATCTACCCCCTAAACCAGCCATCCACCCATATGCCCTAAACCACCCCTCCACCCCCTAAACCACCCCTCCACCCCCTAAACCAGCCCTCCAACCTCCTAAACCAGCCCTCCAACCTCCTAAACCAGCCCTCCACCTCCTAAACCAGCCCTCCACCTCCTAAACCAGCCCTCCACCTCCTAAACCAGCCCTCCACCTCCTAAACCAGCCCTCCACCTCCTAAACCAGCCCTCCACCTCCTAAACCAGCCCTCCACCTCCTAAACCAGCCCTCCACCTTCTAAACCAGTCCTCCAACCTCCTAAACCAGCCATCCACCTCCTAAACCAGCCCTCCACCTCCTAAACCAGCCCTCCACCTCCTAAACCAGCCCTCCACCTCCGAAACCAGTCCTCCACCCCCTAAACCAACCCTCCACCCCCTAAACCAACCCTCCACCCCCTAAATCAGCCCTCCACCCACTACACCAGCAACCCACCCACTAAACCAGCATTCCACCCACCCCCTAAACCAGCCCTCCACCCACCCACCCCTAAACCAGCCCTCCACCCACCCACCCCCTAAACCAGCCCTCCACCCACCCACCCCGTAAACCAGCCCTCCACCCACCCCCGAAAGCAGTCCTCCATCCCCTAAACCAGCCATCCACCCCCTAAACAGCCCTCCACCCCCTAAACAGCCCTCCACCCCCTAAACCAGTCCTCCACCACCTAAACCAGTACTCCACCACCTAAACCAGCCATCCACCTCCTAAACCAGCCATCCACCTCCTAAACCAGCCCTCCAACCTCCTAAACCAGCCATCCACCTCCTAAACCAGCCATCCACCTCCTAAACCAGCCCTCCACCTCCTCAACCAGCCCTCCACCACTTAAACCAGCACTCCACCTCCTAAACCAGCCCTCCACCTCCGAAACCAGTCCTCCACCCCCTAAACCAACCCTCCACCCCCTAAACCAACCCTCCACCCACTAAACCAGCCACCCACCCACTAAACCAGCCTTCCACCCTCCCTAAACCAGCCCTCCACCCACCCACCCCTAAACCAGCCCTCCACCCACCCACCCCCTAAACCAGCCCTCCACCCACCCACCCCCTAAACCAGCCCTCCACCCACCCACCCACCCCCTAAACCAGCCCTCCACCCACCCCCTAAAGCAGTCCTCCATCCCCTAAACCAGCCATCCACCCCCTAAACCAGCCCTCCACCACCTAAGCCAGTCCTCCACCACCTAAACCAGTACTCCACCACCTAAACCAGTACTCCACCTCCTAAACCAGCCCTCCAACCTCCTAAACCAGCCATCCACCTCCGAAACCAGCCCTCCACCTCCTAAACCAGCCCTCCACCTCCTAAACCAGCCCTCCACCTCCTAAACCAGCCCTCCACCTCCAAAACCAGCCCTCCACCTCCTAAACCAGCCCTCCACATCCGAAACCAACCCTCCACCTCCTACACCAGCCCTCCACCCCCTAAACCAACCCTCCACCCCCTAAATCAGCCCTCCACCCACTAAACCAGCCACCCACCCACTAAACCAGCCTTCCATCCATCCACCCACCCCCTAAACCAGCCCTCCACACACCCACCCATAACCAGCCCTCCACCCACCCACCCCTAAACCAGCCCTCCACCCACCCCCTAAACCAGCCCTCCACCCACCCCCTAAAGCAGTCCTCCATCCTCTAAACCAGCCATCCACCCCCTAAACCAGCCCTCCACCACCTAGGCCAGTCCTCCACCACCTAAACCAGTACTCCACCACCTAAAGCAGTGCTCCACCTCCTAAACCAGCCCTCCAACCTCCTAAACCAGCACTCCACCTCCGAAACCAGCACTCCACCTCCTAAACCAGCCCTCCACCTCCTAATCCAGCCCTCCACCTCCTAAACCAGCCCTCCACCTTCTAAACCAGCCCTCCACCTCCTAAACCAGCCCTCCACCTCTTAAACCAGCCCTCCACCTCTTAAACCAGCCCTCCACCTCCGAAACCAGCCCTCCACCTCCTAAACCAGCCCTCCACATCCGAAACCAACCCTCCACCTCCTACACCAGCCCTCCACCCCCTAAACCAACCCTCCACCCCTTAAATCAGCCCTCCACCCACTAAACCAGCCACCCACCCACTAAACCAGCCTTCCAAACATCCACCCACCCCCTAAACCAGCCCTCCACCCACCCACCCATAAACCAACCCTCCACCCACCCACCCCTAAACCAGCCCTCCACCCACCCCCTAAAGCAGTCCCCCATCCCCTAAACCAGCCATCCACCCCCTAAACCAGCCCTCCACCCCCTAAACCAGCCACCCCCTAAACCAGTCCTCCACCACCTAAACTAGCCCTCCACCACCTAAACCAGTACTCCACTACCTAAGCCAGTACTCCACCACCGAAACCAGCCCTACACCCCCTAAATCAGCCCTCCACCCCCTAAACCAGGCCTCCACCCCCTAAACCAGGCCTCCACCCCCTAAACAAGCCCTCCACCCCCTAAAACAGCCCTCCACCCCCTAAACCAACCATCCACCCACTAAACCAGCCTTCCACCCACTAAACCAGCCTTCCACCCACCCCCTAAACCAGCCCTACACCCACCCACCTCTAAACCAGCCCTCCACCTCCTAAACCAGCCCTCCACCTCCTAAACCAGCCCTCCACCTCCTAAACCGGCCCTCCACCTCCTAAACCAGCCCTCCACCTCCTAAACCAGCCCTCCACCTCCTAAACCAGCCCTCCACCTCCTAAACCAGCCCACCAACCTCCTAAACCAGCCCTCCACCTCCTAAACCAGCCCTCCACCACCTAAACCAGCCCTCCACCTCCTCAACTAGCCCTCCACCTCTTAAACCAGCCCTCCACCTCTTAAACCAGCCCTCCACCTCCTAAACCAGTCCTCCACCCCCTAAACCAACCCTCCACCCCCTAAATCAACCCTCCACCCACTAAACCAGCCACCCTCCTCCTAAACCAGCCTTCCACCCATCCACCCACCCCCTAAACCAGCCGTCCACCCACCCACCCCTAAACCAGCCCTCCGCCCACCCACCCCCTAAACCAGCCCTCCGCCCACCCACCCCCTAAACCAGCCCTCCGCCCACCCACCCCCTAAACCAGTCCTCCATCCCCTAAACCAGCCATCCACCCCCTAAACCAGCCCTCCACCCCCTAAACCAGCCCTCCACCACCTAAACCAGTACTCCACCACCTAAACCAGTACTCCACCACCTAAACCAGTACTCCACCACCTAAACCAACCCTCCACCTCCTAAACCAGCCCTCCAACCTCCTAAACGATCCATCCACCTCCTAAACCAGCCCTCCACCTCCTAAACCAGCCCTCCACCTCCTAAACCAGCCCTCCACCTCCTAAACCAGCCCTCCACCTCCTAAACCAGCCCTCCACCTCCTAAACCAGCCCTCCACCTCCTAAACCAGCCCTCCACCTCCTAAACCAGCCCTCCACCTCTTAAACCAGCCCTCCACCTCTTAAACCAGCCCTCCACCTCCTAAACCAGCCCTCCACCTCCTAAACCAGCCCTCCACCTCCTAACCTTCCACCTCCTAAACCAGCCCTCCACCCCCTAAACCAACGCTCCACCCCCTAAACCAGCCCTCCACCCACTAAACCAGCCACCCACCCACTAAGCCAGCCTTCCACCCATCCACCCACCCCCTAAACCAGTCCTCCACCCACCCACCCATAACCAGCCCTCCACCCACCCACCCCCTAAAGCAGCCCTCCACCCACCCCCTAAAGCAGTCCTCCATCCCCTAAACTAGCCATTCACCCCCTAAACCAGTCCTCCACCGACGCACCCACCCCCTAAAGCAGTCCTCCATCCCCTAAACCAGCCATCCACCCCCTAAACTAGCCCTCCACCCCCTAAACTAGCCCTCCACTACCTAACCCAGTACTCCACTACCTAAACCAGTACTCCACCACCTAAACCAGCCCTACACCCTCTAAACCAGCCCTCCACCCCCTAAACCAGCCCTCCACCCCCTAAACCAGCCCTCCACCCACTAAACCAGCCTTCCACCCACCCCCTAAACCAGCCCTCCACCTCCAAAACCAGCCCTCCACCTCCTACACCAGCCCTCCACCCCCTAAACCAACCCTCCACCCCCTAAATCAGCCCCCCACCCACGAAACCAGCCTTCCATCCATCCACCCACCCCCTAAACCAGCCCTCCACACACCCACCCATAACCAGCCCTCTACCCACCCACCCCTAAACCAGCCCTCCACCCACCCCCTAAACCAGCCCTCCACCCACCCCCTAAAGCAGTCCTCCATCCTCTAAACCAGCCATCCACCCCCTAAACCAGCCCTCCACCACCTAGGCCAGTCCTCCACCACCTAGGCCAGTCCTCCACCACCTAAACCAGTACTCCACCACCTAAAGCAGTGCTCCACCTCCTAAACCAGCCCTCCAACCTCCTAAACCAGCACTCCACCTCCGAAACCAGCACTCCACCTCCTAAACCAGCCCTCCACCTCCTAATCCAGCCCTCCACCTCCTAAACCAGCCCTCCACCTCCTAAACCAGCCCTCCACCTTCTAAACCAGCCCTCCACCTCCTAAACCAGCCCTCCACCTCTTAAACCAGCCCTCCACCTCTTAAACCAGCCCTCCACCTCCGAAACCAGCCCTCCACCTCCTAAACCAGCCCTCCACATCCGAAACCAACCCTCCACCTCCTACACCAGCCCTCCACCCCCTAAACCAACCCTCCACCCCTTAAATCAGCCCTCCACCCACTAAACCAGCCACCCACCCACTAAACCAGCCTTCCAAACATCCACCCACCCCCTAAACCAGCCCTCCACCCACCCACCCATAAACCAACCCTCCACCCACCCACCCCTAAACCAGCCCTCCACCCACCCCCTAAAGCAGTCCCCCATCCCCTAAACCAGCCATCCACCCCCTAAACCAGCCCTCCACCCCCTAAACCAGCCACCCCCTAAACCAGTCCTCCACCACCTAAACTAGCCCTCCACCACCTAAACCAGTACTCCACTACCTAAGCCAGTACTCCACCACCGAAACCAGCCCTACACCCCCTAAATCAGCCCTCCACCCCCTAAACCAGGCCTCCACCCCCTAAACAAGCCCTCCACCCCCTAAAACAGCCCTCCACCCCCTAAACCAACCATCCACCCACTAAACCAGCCTTCCACCCACTAAACCAGCCTTCCACCCACCCCCTAAACCAGCCCTACACCCACCCACCTCTAAACCAGCCCTCCACCTCCTAAACCAGCCCTCCACCTCCTAAACCAGCCCTCCACCTCCTAAACCGGCCCTCCACCTCCTAAACCAGCCCTCCACCTCCTAAACCAGCCCTCCACCTCCTAAACCAGCCCTCCACCTCCTAAACCAGCCCACCAACCTCCTAAACCAGCCCTCCACCTCCTAAACCAGCCCTCCACCACCTAAACCAGCCCTCCACCTCCTCAACTAGCCCTCCACCTCTTAAACCAGCCCTCCACCTCTTAAACCAGCCCTCCACCTCCTAAACCAGTCCTCCACCCCCTAAACCAACCCTCCACCCCCTAAATCAACCCTCCACCCACTAAACCAGCCACCCTCCTCCTAAACCAGCCTTCCACCCATCCACCCACCCCCTAAACCAGCCGTCCACCCACCCACCCCTAAACCAGCCCTCCGCCCACCCACCCCCTAAACCAGCCCTCCGCCCACCCACCCCCTAAACCAGCCCTCCGCCCACCCACCCCCTAAACCAGCCCTCCGCCCACCCACCCCCTAAACCAGCCCTCCGCCCACCCACCCCCTAAACCAGTCCTCCATCCCCTAAACCAGCCATCCACCCCCTAAACCAGCCCTCCACCCCCTAAACCAGCCCTCCACCACCTAAACCAGTACTGCACCACCTAAACCAGTACTCCACCACCTAAACCAACCCTCCACCTCCTAAACCAGCCCTCCAACCTCCTAAACGATCCATCCACCTCCTAAACCAGCCCTCCACCTCCTAAACCAGCCCTCCACCTCCTAAACCAGCCCTCCACCTCCTAAACCAGCCCTCCACCTCCTAAACCAGCCCTCCACCTCCTAAACCAGCCCTCCACCTCCTAAACCAGCCCTCCACCTCTTAAACCAGCCCTCCACCTCTTAAACCAGCCCTCCACCTCCTAAACCAGCCCTCCACCTCCTAAACCAGCCCTCCACCTCCTAAACCAACCCTCCACCTCCTAAACCAGCCCTCCACCCCCTAAACCAACGCTCCACCCCCTAAACCAGCCCTCCACCCACTAAACCAGCCACCCACCCACTAAGCCAGCCTTCCACCCATCCACCCACCCCCTAAACCAGTCCTCCACCCACCCACCCATAACCAGCCCTCCACCCACCCACCCCCTAAAGCAGCCCTCCACCCACCCCCTAAAGCAGTCCTCCATCCCCTAAACTAGCCATTCACCCCCTAAACCAGTCCTCCACCGACGCACCCACCCCCTAAAGCAGTCCTCCATCCCCTAAACCAGCCATCCACCCCCTAAACCAGCCCTCCACCCCCTAAACTATCCCTCCACTACCTAACCCAGTACTCCACTACCTAAACCAGTACTCCACCACCTAAACCAGCCCTACACCCTCTAAACCAGCCCTCCACCCCCTAAACCAGCCCTCCACCCCCTAAACCAGCCCTCCACCCACTAAACCAGCCTTCCACCCACCCCCTAAACCAGCCCTCCACCCACCCACCCCTAAACCAGCCCTCCACCCACCCCCTAAAGCAGTCCTACATCCCCGAAACTAGCCATCCACCCCCTAAACCAGCCCTCCACCCATGCACCCACCCCCTAAACCAGCCCTCCACCGACGCACCCACCCCTTAAAGCAGTCCTTCATCCCCTAAACCAGCAATCCACCCCCTAAACCAGCCATCCACCCCCTAAACCAGCCCTCCACCACCTAGGCCAGCCATCCACCCCCGAAACCAGCCATCTATCCATCCATACGCCCTAAACCAGCCCTCCACCCCCTAAACCAGCCCTCCTCCCCCTAAACCAGCCCTCCATCCCCTAAACCAGCCTTCCACCCACTAAACCAGGCTTCCACCCATCCACTAAACCAGCCCTCCACCCACCCCCTAAACCAGCCCTCCACCCACCCCCTAAACCAGCCCTCCACCCACCCCCTAAACCAGCCCTCCACCCACCCACTAAACCAGCCCTCCACCTACCCCCTAAACCAGCCCTCCACCCCCTAAACCAGCCCTCCACCCACCCACCCTAAACCAGCCTACCACCCAACCACTCACCCTAAACCAACCAAACCAGCCTACCACCCCCGAAACCAGCCTACCACCCACCCACCCCCCCCCCCCCCCCTAAACAGCCTACCATCCACCCATTGCAATTTCCTCATCCCAGCTTCCTGGTGATTACAGCCTCCACATGATGGACCGGTATACGAGTCAGCTGCACAGTGACTGCCAAGGGACTGATGCACAGTTGGGCCGAAGCTGTAGTTCCTTTAACACTCGACAGAGAGCGGAGACGTGTGTTCAGCTTCGACATGATCTTATCACTCGTCTATAAAGATTCCTTATCCAAGTCGTGCCAAGGCCTCATTCCTGAAGGCTCATAGACATTGAAGTCGACTCGATCTCGACTCTGTTTTGCGGGGAATACAACAAGTGGGATGGCTTGTACATCTGCACCATCCTGTTATACCATGCCCCCTCCGAGCTTCCAGTTTGGCACATATAGTGGTGTTTTGCAAATGCGAAATCATGGCTGTTCACCTATAAAGCTCTGTCTGGAGCCAGTTGTTGTTGTTGTTTTTGTATAGCCTTGGACTGTTCTCTCAAACAAGCACGCGGCATGGAGACAGCCAATCGATCTCGTCGGAGCGACCCAAAGATCCCCCACATTCAAGAGATTGTGTACCCCCCCCCCCCTCCACAAAGTCAGGTCCATGACAGAGTTAGAGAGAGAAAAAGAGAGGCATGAGGGAAAGGGCCAGTCCATGGGGACTGATTGGCACTCTAACCATGACCGCGCTGTCCTGACAAAACAGGGCAGCAGGGAAGAATGGGGAAGATTTGGCCCCCGACTTGCTTTGGTGGGGTAGAACCACCGCGAAGAGGTGTCCCCGATAGTTGTTGGAGCCAGCTGTTCTGCTGTTTAAAGAACCTGAAGTTGAGCAGGATGTCTCAGGGGTGTTTAAAGAGGCAATTATGCCAGCACAGAGAAAACTGCAGATACTGCTTTGATGTCAAGCTGAGGCGGATGGCCACCTACCATCTCATTGGAGTGCAGCTGAAGCCAGCTCTATCCGTGGCATGCCTACAATATCGTTGCATGCCTGCACTATCAATCTGCATGCACTTGAAGCCAATGAAGATCCTTGCTTGCCAACACATGACATGATTAATGCCTATGACAAGATGATGTCGTATTCTCGGGAGCTTGCTAAAGAGGCAGCATCATCTGTACACCCGACCACTTCATCACACATATGGCATAATGGCAGATATCCGAACCACCATCATAAGTGGAAGAAGGTTGCTGAACCTTCCAGACCAGGTTGCTGAACATGGCCTGTATAGTTGTAAAGCTTGCATGATCTCCATGTTGTGGAGCATTTTGCAATAGCTCTGTCCAATTACCTGGGTGGCTTGCTTGCGCTGGGTGGCTTGGTTTCGCTGGTTGGCTTGGTTTCGCTGGTTGGCTTGGTTTCGCTGGTTGGCTTGGTTTCGCTGGTTGGCTTGGTTTCGCTGGTTGGCTTGGTTTCGCTGGTTGGCTTGGTTTCGCTGGTTGGCTTGGTTTTGCTGGTTGGCTTGGTTTCGCTGGTTGGCTTGGTTTCGCTGGTTGACTTGGTTTCGCTGGTTGGCTTGGTTTCGCTGGTTGGCTTGGTTTCGCTGGTTGGCTTGGTTTCGCTGGTTGGCTTGGTTTCGCTGGTTGGCTTGGTTTCGCTGGTTGGCTTGGTTTCGCTGGTTGGCTTGGTTTAGCTGGTTGGCTTGGTTTCGCTGGTTGGCTTGGTTTCGCTGGTTGGCTTGGTTTCGCTGGTTGGCTTGGTTTCGCTGGTTGGCTTGGTTTCGCTGGTTGGCTTGATTTTGCTGGTTGGCTTGGTTTCGCTGGTTGGCTTGGTTTCGCTGGTTGGCTTGGTTTCGCTGGTTGGCTTGGTTTCGCTGGTTGGCTTGGTTTCGCTGGTTGGTTTGGTTGCGCGTGGTTGGTTTGGTTGCGCTGGGTGGCTTGGGTGCGCTGGGTGGTTTGGGTGCGCTGGGTGGTTTGGGTGCACTGGGTGGTTTGGGTGCGCTGGGTGGCTTGGTTGCGCTGGGTGGCTTGGTTTCGCTGGGTGGCTTGGTTTCGCTGGGTGGCTTGGTTGCGGTGGTTGGTTTGGTTGCGCTGGGTGGCTTGGTTGCGCTGGGTGGCTTGGTTGCGCTGGGTGGCTTGGTTGCGCTGGGTGGCTTGGTTGCGCTGGGTGGCTTGGTTGTGCTGGGTGGCTTGGTTGCGCTGGGTGGCTTGGTTGCACTGGGTGGCTTGGTTGCGCTGGGTGGCTTGGCTGCGCTGGGTGGCTTGGCTGCGCTGGGTGGCTTGGCTGCGCTGGGTGGCTTGGCTGCGCTGGGTGGCTTGGGTACGCAGGGTGGCTTGGCTGCGCTGGGTGGCTTGGTTGCGCTGGGTGGCTTGGGTGCGCTGGGTGGCTTGGCTGCACTGGGTGGCTTGGTTGCGCGGGGTGGCTTGGTTGCGCGGGGTGGCTTGCGTGCACTGGGTGGTTTGGGTGCACTGGGTGGCTTGGTTGCGCTGGGTGGCTAGGTTGTGCTGGGTGGTTTGGTTGCAGTGGGTGGCGTGGTTGCGCTGGGTGGCTTGGTTGCGTTGGGTGGTTTGGTTGCGTTGGGTGGTTTGGTTGCGCTGGGTGGTTTGGTTGTGCTGGGTGGTTTGGTTGCGGTGGGTGGCTTGGTTGCGCTGGGTGGCTTGGTTGTGCTGGGTGGCTTGGGAGTGCTGGGTGGCTTGGGTGCGCTGGGTGGTTTGGTTTTGCTGGGTGGCTTGGGTACACTGGGTGGTTTGGGTGTACTGGGTGGTTTGGGTGGCTTGCATGCGCTGGGTGGATTTGGTGTGCTGGGTGGCTTGATTGCACTGGGAGGCTAGGTTATGCTGGGTGGTTTTGTTGTGGTGGTTGGTTTCACTGGGTGGCTTGGTTGGTCTGGGTGGCATGGGTGCGCTGAGTGGTTTGGGTATGCCGGGTGGCTTGGTTGCACTGGGTGGCTTGGGTGGTTTGGGTGCACTGGGTTGCTTGGTTGCGCTGGGCGGCTTGCGTGCACTGGGTGGCTTGCGTGCACTGGTTGGTTTTAGTGTGCTGGGTGGTTTTAGTGTGCTGGGTGGCTTGGTTGCGCTGGGTGGCAAGGTTGCACTGGGTGGCAAGGTTGCGTGGTTGGTTTGGTTGCGCTGGGTGGCTTGGTTGTGCTGGGTGGTTTGGTTGCGGTGGTTGGTTTGGTTGTTGGTTTGGTTGCGGTGGTTGGTTTGGTTGCGGTGGTTGGTTTGGTTGCGGTGGTTGGTTTGGTTGCGGTGTTTGGTTTGGTTGTGGTGGTTGGTTTGGTTGTGGTGGTTGGTTTGGTTGCGGTGTTTGGTTTGGTTGCGGTGGTTGGTTTGGTTGTGGTGGTTGGTTTGGTTGCGGTGGTTGGTTTGGTTGCGGTGGTTGGTTTGGTTGCGGTGGTTGGTTTGGTTGCGCTGGGTGGCTTGGTTGCAGTGGTTGGTTTGGTTGTGGTGGTTGGTTTGGTTGCAATGGGTGGTTTTGGTTATGCTGAGTTTTCCAGCACTCAATGACGGCAGGAATCTGGTCATAGTACCGGTGATAACTCGCCAACTCATCGTCAAGAACCCTGTAGGTGTAGGATCTCTAACATCAACTAACAATAGCATAAGGGACATCCAGTTTTAACGTCATTGTACAGACACTGATGTATCATTTTGAATGTAAAACATCAGGATGACAGTTGGTAGCTGGGAGGGAATTGGTATCAACCAGCCAAGGGACTTAGTTGTGGGGGAGAGTGGTTGAGGAGAGAGAGGAGTGTTTATAACATTAGAGGTTTGATCCCCTTTCTGGATTACCAAGGGGCCACATGATCCTTGCTCATCGCATGCCAGGGGGGAGGGAAATGAGATCAGAATTCTCACTCTGGAATGTAGACTGGAATCCAGTACACCAAGCGCCCGCCGATTTCCAGCTGCTCCACCGCAAAATCAAGCAGGTCAGTAAAGATGTCGCGCAGATGATATGCAGAACACTCGGGAAAGCGAACGTTTGGCCTGTAGAAGAGGGAAGGCCACATGACATATCTCTTTACTCTGCGAGCCACATGCTTCAACTAGAACGGCATTCGATAGAGTGCATACCTCCGCCAGGCTGAACAGTTTGTTTTGTTTCCCACTGATAAGGCAGATCTGGATTGGGACCTGAACCAAAATCGAATTGCTTGTTCTTATCACCTTTCCAACTCATCCACCAAGTTTTGGCATTAGTCGTCCACAACTTTTTGAAATATAATGTTATTAATCATTTTTGGCCCAATCACTCAATGGTGAAGAATCACTTAACAATTTTAAAAACTCTTGTATCCGGATTTTGGATATTCACCAAAATATAATCTTTTCGTCTGTGTCACCTACCCAACCTCTTCACCAAATTTCATCTGAATCCGTCTACAACTTTTTCAGATATCCTGTTCAGACAAACAAACAAATGAAAAATCGGTCAGAGACCGAGGACTTGCCGGAATGTACTTTTTTATTGGCCATTTTGGACAAATATGGCGGCCGAACCACGTGACCGATCACGTCATCATTATTTGTTTTCTAAACTAATTTATTCCTTGATGATGCTCAAGAAATTTCATCTTGATCGGATGAAGTTTTGTACTTGTCGAATTATGACGTCATAATGGAGGCACCTATGATATCATCATTAACATATTTTATTCCCCATGGAGAGTTCTTTACAATGAGCCATGTCTCAATTTTGTATATTCAGCACTTTCGGAGATATAGAGGTGCAAAGTTTTTCCGTTTTTCCAAGGTGGCGGCCGAACCACGTGGCCGATGACGTCATCATTATTTTTTCTCTCCACCAATTTATGCCGACATGGCGCTCAATAAATTGCATCTTGATCGGATGAAGTTTTGTACTTATCGAATTATGACGTCATCATGGAGGCCTTGGGCCGAGAGAGTTAAAAATTGGGCACAGTCTATTCCAGGGCAAGAAAAATATGTGTGTAAAGTTTGGCGATTCTACGTGCAACGGTGTAGATGTAGTACTGCGAACAAACAGACAGACAGACAAACCAAACGATCAACATACTTGCCAGAATCTTTTCCGGCAAGCAACAAGAAGACGTCATGTGGAGCACGATACTTGCAAAATCCACCCCCCCCCCCCTAACAAAAAAAATTCCATTGACACAGCAAATTGTCCATTTCATGAAGATTAAAATTTACGATCTTGATCAAAGCTCGGGTCAACAGGATGAAAAGTGACGTTTTCTCAGATGAAAAATGATGATTTTAGAAGTTTGACCTTGAGTTGACCTTTGACCTTTTGACCTCAAAAATAGTTGGTTTTCCTATTTAGTGACACAATGTGAAAATGCCGTTCAATTTCCAAGTCAATCGGATAAAAATTGATGTTTTTTTCAGCCCTCTCCCTCCCACACATCTCCCTGCTCTCAAATGTTGTGTTTGTGTGCTTCCCCTTCTCTCCCCATCTTGTCTTCCGCTCCCTCTTTTTATATATTTTGTTTGTCTGGTTGATTTGTTTGTGAAATAAATGTTAGCTCTTTCACGAGCCTCGATTCAGTATACAAAAAAAAAGAAAAAAAAGAAAGATGAAAATTGATGTTTTTGGAAGTTTTCCCTTCAGTTGACCTTTGACCTTTTGACCTCAAAAAGTTGGTTTCCAAATTCAGTAAGGCAATACGCAAATGCTGTTCTAATTTCAAGTCAATCGGATGCAAATTGATGGGTTTTCAGATGAAAATTTATGATTTTGGAAGTTTGACCTCGAGTTGACCCTTGACCTTTTGACCTCGAAAATAGTTGGTTTTCCTATTTAGTGACTCGATATGCAAATGCTGTTCAATTTCCAAGTCAATCGGTTGAAAATTGACGGCTTTCCAGATGAAAATTGATGATTTAGAAAATTTGACCTGGAGTTGACCTTGACCTCAAAAATAGTTCATTTCCCAATTTAGTGACTCAATATACAAGTGCCATTAAATTTTCAAGTCAATCGGATTTAAAATGGCGATTATATAAATTTGACCTCGATGACCTTTGACCCCAAAAACAATAGGCTTCTCAATTGGGACGACCTATACAACTTGGTGAAGTTTCGTGACGAACGGTTTAGAATTGTGACCTGTAGGCCGGTGACAAACAGACAAACAGACAAAGAGACAAAGACAGACAGACAGAACCACTAACGCAACCGACCAATATACTTGAAAAATCTTCGATTTTGCAAGTAACAAACAGAGCTGAAAACATAACCTCCATCCACCTTCGGTGGCAGGGGTAATCAGAGCTAAACTGAAATTATCTGTCCTTTGGCCAAATACAGTAGGCCTACCTGTTTGTAACATATTAAATTAATATATATTGCTACGGTTTTGAGATTGGCACATTGAAGTCATTAAAAGTTAAAGGGTTGCCCCCCATAGTTAGTCACACGAACAACATAAAGGCCCATTTGTAGTATAGTTATGTCTTAGTATGTGTAAGAATAGGCCACTTCCCCTCTTAGTGCCTGCGTTGTGTAAAGACATGAGAATAGGTCCTACATTCATTTTGCGTCCACCCTCCAATTCTACCTCTATAGGCGTAAAATGGGATGGGTGCAATTCTACCTCTATGGGTGTAATTGATCCCGCGCCCCATTCGGCTGACCACTAGTCGAGTAACACGAGGTAGGCCTAAGAAGGAGGAGCGCGGGGTCGGGGTGAGCGGCGTTGAGATGACGGTAAGAGCCACCAGCCAATCAGGGCTCTAGCGGCATGGCGTGAGAGGGCGTGGTAAAGCGCGTCTGGTGAGTTCGAGAAGGTTCGCGGGGCATGCCTATATAACGCGCTGCGCAAAGCCCTCGTGAGGACTTGTCGGGAGAAAGACTTACAGCGTGGTAAGAGGACTTATCAGCAGGACTTGAACGGCGGTGGCGAAAGGATTAGGACTCGCAAGTGGAGAGCGTTGCAAAGGACTTGTTGGGGATACGCGCGTTGTGTGAGGACTTGCGCAGAGAGAGAGAAGAAGAGACGTTCAACTGTACAAAGTACGCGGGCGCAGCCAGACGCGCCGGTAACGCATATTGCGCTTTTCACCCACGCGAATAAGCGCGGCCATAGCCGCAAGTGAATAACCGCCACGCCAAAGTCCGCTCCCTACCCTTCGCCACATGATAACCCGCTCCGTTTAGACGACACGCGGTGAGCTCCTGCCTTCTCCTCCTTCCATCTCCAAAGGACGTGCCGGGGACCGGGGGAGAACTGCACGAGAGCTATCCCTGGGCGAGCTGGTGAACATCGTCCCGCCATCTGCAATCGCCGTGTGAGTGTGTGTGCGAGACGGGCCCGTGTCTTTTGGTATTGAGTAAGACTGTTTTTAAGGATTTGCTCTGTGTCTCTGCTCTTGAATCATTGTGTATAGTGTAAATAAACCTGTTCTTCCTTTCCAATTCGATCGCCTTTGTGATTTCGCCATTGACTAAGCGTGGTACGAATAAGATCGCTCCAATCGGGTCTAGTATTAATAATAGCGCGAATCACGTGTACGCAAACCGCTCGGCGTACCATCGACACACGTGGTTCATGCGGGGCTTGTCTCCTCGCTTCAGGGCAGCGCGAGTATTTAGGTAATAGCGAATTTGGTCCTAATACCCTATTTCGCGCTGTCCGGAAGGGACGTCATAGGTCCCGGGTCACGCCAGGCCAGTCAAAGACAAGGGGACTAATCCCCCCTTGGTAAGGGGAGAAGGTAAGGGGAGAAGGCAGATCCGCAACAATATTTACACTCCTCAAAATTATTTTTCTTTGGGAATACTAGGGCATGCCCGTACTATATATATATCTAAAATTATATCCCCCCCCTCTATTTACATGAAATGGTTTGGTCCAAAGCGAACGGCTTGCGAGTACGGTGACAATCCCCCCCCTCTATTTACATGAAATGGTTTGGTCCAAAGCGAACGGCTTGCGAGTACGGTGACAATCCCCCCCCCTCTATTTACATGAAATGGTTTGGTCCAAAGCGAACGGCTTGCGGAGTTTGGTAAAGAAATCGCCATAGCGTGCACAAACGCGCAGGAAAGCGAAAGAATCGCAAATTAGTTTTAATTAGTTTTAAAACATAGTTTAACGCCAACATAGTTTGCCAACGTGAAATAAATGAATACGCTCTCAAATGTGCCGTCCGAGGCAGAGTCTGTTCGGCACGTTCGGCACACGTGATAGCTCGCTGCTCTCTGATTGGTTGAATCGTTTTTTGGACATAGCTCGGTAACTACTTGTCCAATTAATATGAAACCTTGAAAAGGCACATCCTCGGGTCCCCAGCAATATACCTGGCAAGTTTAAAGTATATCGGACCCGTGGTTGTCGAGAAACAGCGGTCACAGACAAACAAACACACAGAGATTACTGGAATTATAGATAGATGTGAGGGAGGGGTTACTTTGTGTGGTTGATAGGGTTTATTTCATTTCATTGAACAAAAGCAACATACGCATCAGGCATTCGTCCTTTCCTGGGCCGTGTCCTTCTCGTGGCCTCTCGGACTCCATATGGAGCTGCAAATGCAGGAGAAACACCAAAGCGTTCATTTTTATTAATGAGCAGATGAAATAACTCCACACCAATTGAAAAAAAACCGTTCCATATTCTAACTAATGGTATTTATCGAATATTTACCCTGTGCAGTAAACTTGGTGTGAGCCAACTCTTCTGTTTTTGAAGTTATTTTCATTGATCCAATATGGCTGCCAGACCACATGAGCGATTACATCATAAATTTATATTCTCTAATATAATTGTTGTGTAGATCAGGCTCAATAAATTTTAAACTGATCAGCCTGAGCATTGCCCTGTCGAATTATGACGTCATAATTACGGCACCAATGACATCATCGTTAACAACACCTATTCCTCAAATGGAGTAGTTGACAATGAGCCACGTTTCAATTTTTTGCATTGTTATTTTTCGGAGATAGAGATGCAACGTTTTTCTATTTTTCCAAGATGACACCTGTACCACGTGACCTATGACATCATAATTAGCATTAAAAAATTCTACAGGAGGAGGCGCTCCTGTGGTGAAAATTTTGCATCCATCAGACCAAAAGTTGCAGAGAAAAAAAAATTCATACTGATTGGATGAAGCGTTATACTTGTCGAATTATGACATAAAGAAGGTACCGATCATATCATCATTAACATATCTTATTCCCTATTGGGGAGTACTTGACATACCTACACCATGTATTTAAAAAAAAGAAAAAAAAACCTAAAAAATTATAAAGTTTCGAAATAAAATTACATATTTCAAAATTAAAAAAGGAATACAAAAATTCTACATAAAAATAATTTATGTATTTGAAGTTTTAAAATAGCATTCAAAATATAATTCAAACCCGCAAAATAAAAATGGAATCCTAAAATTCAAAACTTTCGATAAAGAAAATAATTTCAAAATCAAATTATGAAATTATATTACCCAAATAACAGAGCACGGTTAAGTTTTTAAATTATATTGTGGTTTTTAAATTATATTTTTAAGTTTTTAAATTATATGTTGAAGTTTTAAAATTAAATTATTCAATTTTTAAATTATATTTTCAAGTTTTTAGCCACGTCGCAGACGCTGCTCATAGAGTGCCCTCTGCTGTTGTTAGCCGCGTCGCAGACGCTGCTCATAGAGTGCCCTCTGCTGTTGTTCTTGTTCTTGTTCTTCTTCTTCTTGTTCTTGTTGTTCTTGCAGAGAAGACAAAACCTCAAAGCTCCACCCATTCTGGGAACCATAGCTCCACCCATTGTGGGAGAGGCTTCATATAAACAAATATCCACCATTTTATTAACTCGCATAGCTTTGAGGCCTGTTTTGTAGGCCCGTGGTGTCTTGCTCTCTCACACAGTTTTCTTTCAAATCAAATTCGATATATCATTTCATTTTTCACAGTCGCTAACATAGTTTTTTTTAAATCGCGGCATGGTCAGTCATACACCGCCCGAAATAAGAGACGGGAAAATGCCGAGATATATATATTTTGTTTAAATCGCGGCATGGTCAGTCATACACCGCCTGAAATAACAGACGGGAAAATGCCGAGATATATTAAAAATTCGTCCATTTGATGACAATCGTCACGATGAAATATTTAATTTATACGTCATCACAATAATGTGGAGAGAGGAGCATAGCTTCGTTCACGTGTCGCCACACACGGGAAATTGCCGAGATATATATATATTTTAAATCGCGGCATGGTCAGTCATACACCGCCTGAAATAACAGACGGGAAAATGCCGAGATATATTAAAAATTCGTCGCCACACACGGGAAATTGCCGAGATATATTTTCACTTTGCACAAAAATAACATCAAGTAATCGAATCAATAGGAATGTCCTGTGCCTATAACATCGACGTTATAGGCACAGCTGCATCTAGGCATTGTGTAACATCGACGAGGCTTTTGTTTTAATTAAAACTTTTTGTACTTGTTAAATTATATTTTGAAAAATGTAAATTATATTTTTAAATTTTTAAATTATATTTTGAAGATTTGAGTAATGTGTTGTTCTTGCAGGATTTTGTGCAGATTATTTGGGTTTATAATGTAAGTGTTTCCTTTTAATTCTTGTGAAGATTGAAAATTATTTTCTCTGAAGAAGTTCAGATAAAAACATGAAGTTCAGATAAAAACAAGGTTCAGGGTTCTTATTAATTATGTAGATTTAATTTTTTTTTTAAACAACAACTATATAAATAAACAAGGTGGGGCATGACGGAGGACAATGAGGTTTGTACTATGTTAACTTGCCCACAAATGAGCAAACTTACGGTCCGTAATGATGGCATTAAAGAGTGGACCTTCTCGCCAGGGTGGGCGAGAAGCGTCCCCCACAAACACATCCAAGTAACGATCCTGGAGACCATACTGGCACAAGTTGGACTTGATGCTCTCATCTGGGCCACGCCATACTTGGTTCCTGCGGCTGGCTTTGCCTGGTTGATGAACAGAGATGAGTGACAGCACAAGCTACTCTACAGCTGGAGGTCACCAAACGGACACAAGTTATGGTGACAATCTAAAAAGCAGGAAGCAACCGCCGTGTGATGGAGGGAGTGAATCGTGACCTACCGATGCCGTGGATCGTATTGTAGTCTATGTCACCTCCGGTGACATATGCTCCGTAATGTGCAGAAGCCACAAGCAGACTCCCTATGGAGAAATGAGAATCGCGATAACGACAGCACCTTTTCTTAACAACGCCTTCAAATAGAGACAGTCACAACTCAAAGGTGGAACAAAAAGTACACCTGAACATTACGGGGTAAATGGCCGTGCCAAATACAAAGTGCGATGCATTGTGAAAAACCAAAGATTCCAAACCACATTCTCATTCAAACGCAGGCCACCATGCACCACAAGAAAGGGTGAAATTATTTACTTTTGATATGCAAAGAAGTATGACATCATTCCAGGTAATGATGGTCATCACGAGTGGAAAGATTGTGCTTTTCTTTTGCAAAGCACAATCCATTGTCCCCCACGATGCACCAGTTATCTTTGTGTGTCATGGATGTGATCAATTAATGGCCATATCCTGGAATATTGAACCCGTCAAAACGTCAATGGACAGCGCCCTCTGTGATGCAACGTCATGCCCGGGAAGCACCAATCCGACTGTTTGTAGTCGGGTCGGGAATAAAAACCAGACGAGACAGCTGAAAGGAGTGTGTGCTACGCTTGCACCACCCTCTAGTGTCTGTTATGGTACAGCGTGACCTTAACTCCTGTGTGCGTCTCTGATTCGATGCGGAAACAAATTGGTTGTTATACATATATATGACTGTGTAATGTTTGTGTAGGTGAGATGTTTATGTTTAAAGATGAGTGCGTAAAAAGGTAACAAGTCATAATGTTGCAGTTGAACTTTAACCCATGTAGAAAGATCTCCAGGGTTCGAGAAATTTCCAGTTACTTCTGGATAAAGAATTGTCTAACAGATACGAGCAGTTTGTCGAGGCAGCAACCTTTGTGAATTTTGGTCTCTCGCCGAAGACAACAACAAACACAACATGCATTTTAAGGCCATTTTCCCTGCTAGAGCGGGGGTTAGCCTAAATGAAGGTTAGCCTAAAATTAGGTTAGCCTAAATAAAGGTTAGCCTTAAATATCTCGCCGAAGATATTATATAAATGGCAATGAGGGCAGACGATTGGTGAGATGCGTGAGAGCAGCCAATCTCGAGTTGCTTTGTTGCATGCCATATCAGAGTTAAGAGTTGCTGCTTTTGAATGAAGACTTTGGAATAAACTCAAGTTTGGAGTTCACCCGCCTACAGGTTTTGGATTGATCAAAGAGGGAACCTCAGGATTATGCGTCAATATAATTATAATAAGGGGAAAACAAAGAGCTGACACTCTAGGTCCGCAACGTTTATGGTGGTATGAGGAATAGATCTGTGCAATATGAAAGTTAAATCTTGAACGGTTTTTGAAATATCACATACACAAGCCACGTTACCCAGATGGTTGCCATGGCATCAGAATTCAGCCAATCACAACCATGATTTAATCAAGTTGAGATGTCATGAGGAATAGATATCTGGAAAATGAAAGCTAAATGTTCAACGTTTTTTTGAAATAGCACGTGCACAGGCCAAGTCATCAGCACAGGCGTGCACAGATCATCTCGCGAGATCTTTGTCGGCGAGGTCACGTCTTTTCGAAGCTGTCCATGCGCTCACGCTTTCGAAGCTAAGTAATTTTTTCACAATTGTGTTTTTGTCAAGACTGTATCTATCTTTCGGTGTGTGTACCTATAGCGTGTCTTTAGGAAAATTTTCGGTGTTAGTTTTTCGTACATGTATACACAATCGTCGGTTAATTCGTGTCGCGTATTCTGAGGCCTAGTACTAGTACTAGTAGGTTTAGGCTACCGTCTCCGACCTTGTGGTTTTGTTTTCTCTCAGCGGTTCGTCGAATGCGCTGCAATTACTTTCGTTCTCTGTTTCGTCCCAGTCGTTCACCCCATACTTCCTTGTTTAATATTGTTACGGATCTCTACGTCGGCCTTTCCCTTTAAGAAGGGGGGATTAATCCCCTTGCGTATGACTGACCTGACGTGAGTCCTGAAGTTGCACAAGCTCCCTCCGGAGAGGCAGGTGCGCAACCTCGTTCGCGACCGCGGACAGATGTTAATTGCCGAGCGGTTTAGCAACCGCGGCACGAACCATTAGCAGAGACTAACCCGATCCTGAACGTTGGCCAAAATCGCGCCACAGGTTTTCAATGGGGAAATCACAAAGACGACCGGACGAGCATGAAGAAGAAGAACGAAGGTAGGAAATACAAATATAATTTATTACCAATATTTACACCATCAAAAGAACCACGGAGAAGGAAAGATAATAAAATAAAGACAGAAAGAATGGAAGGACCAGAAGACACAGTGCAATTACTAGCTTATACTATGCAGTCTTACTTAACCCCAGGACAAGCCACACAAAACAGACGACAATCAGACTCACACGAATGGGGAATGAAGGCAGGAACGAATGGCGGGAAGGAGAGGAAGGTTCAACTGGAACCGGAGCACTGTCGGGCCGGGAGTGAGCAGCCGCCGCCCCTTCTCGATCGGTTTCGCACGGCGGCGTTCCTTCGCGGCCACGGTCGAAACTGCCGTCAAAGCTCAAAGCTGCGGTGGTTAAAGCTGCGGCGGTTCAAGCTGCGGCGGTTCAAAGCTCATGCGTGCTTCTCTCTCCCTCAAGCATCTCCTTCCTCAACTCGTCTCAGGTGCGTCGCGTGCTCTCCAAGGACTCATCTCTGGTGGGGGCGTCCCGCCGCGGGTTATATAGGCCACACCCTCGAACCTTCGCGAACCTCCCCGATCGCTCTCTCTCCGCCCTCTCAAGCCAAACCCCTCGTGCTTGGTTGGTCGGCAAGGGCTCTCCTGGCTCCACCCTCTGATGACGAGGTGGAGACACGCCTTTCTTCTCTGAGGTACAGCACATGGCAATGGCGGCAAATGCAGAAAACCGCCCAATGCAGTTGGCAATGGAGGCTTTGCAGAAACCCGCCCAATGCAGTTGGCAATGGAGGCTTTGGGATATGGAAGGGAACTATCTTATGTCATCTGATGCAATGCAGTGTCAACTAGTGGGAACAGAGCCTTAAACTACATAGAATAAGGAGATAACTATTTAGAAGGATATATGATTTGCTACGTGCATGTATATGGATTAACTAGGAGGACGACCTTTGACCTTTACACTACGGAGGGTGATATTTACAACAAGGTTCATGACACTTACAACAATAAAAAAAACACAGGATTCTCAAATCCGCAACACTGCACCCTCATCCTCTAGGCACGTACTCGGGCCTATAAAACTTTAACTTTAGTGTGACACGTAGGTGTAGTTCCCTCTACATTTAACCTGACCCTGAGTGTGACAGTTTTAAACCACAAATAAGTATGTCCCCCTGCTGCATTGCACCCTGCCTAACAGATTTACGCCCACAGCTAACCGAATTGCGGAATTGTCTTCAAACGAAACATGAACGGTGGGGAGCATTATTTACAAATGACGCTAATTGTATTTACACAACGCAACCCAGGACCTGCGATTGTTCCTTTTGGGGGGGGGGGGGGGGGGAAGACAGCCTGCGCTGCATCGACGCACCAGCACCAATAACGAGCACCATAAAGCCCCATACAGCACCATAAATGCACCAGTCAGTGCACAGTCACCAGTTCATAATAAAAATAAACAAACCCTGCTGGTGATCCTGCTCTTCGGCTCCCTCTGCTGGCCAATGTTCTTCCAGATGTTGTCTTTCTTCATGTTCTTCTTGCTGGCGACCTATTTGGACATAATAATAACAAGCACAGAACGTGTCCATTGTGTTTTTTTATTTAGGGCCCACAGGGGCCGACTAGGGGTGGTTCACCTGTATGCCACGTTACCGAGGTCCGCCAGCAAGATCTCGGGCCATCATGGCCGGTTCCAGCAGAGGGGCCATGCCCCAATCCGTGGGGTCCATAAGTGGTGCTCAGCCACAGACATGTGGTCCATAAGTGGTGCATCGATGCAGGCAGCTGTGGTTGCAAGAGTTTGGGCACACAATGGCGGACTCCCGCACGCTCCCCTCGGTGCCCAGAGAGCACGATCCATGGGCCGGGGAAGGAAGACAGAGAGGGCAGGTTAGCGAGGGGTAAGGTCACAAGGGTACACATCAATGAAGGCAATGCAAGGTGAGGTGCGCCTGGAGACCGAGCGGAGAAAAGCTCGTCCCTATCGTACGTCACCCCCCCCCCCCCCCTGTTACCTACTCGACCCTTGCCCTTACCCCATATTTACAACAATCTACACATTTACAAATCCGTCACTACGTCTCGTCCTCCCTTTATTTCCCCTAATACCAAATTCGTCACCACAATCCCTATTTCGAACCAAATTTGCCATCATCAATTCATCATCAATCCTCATAAGGAGGGAGAGATGGAACAACAAAGCACAATGTCACACCCATGTCATGATGCGTCTCACATTCCAAACATTTGAACAAAAATAATAAAAACATGGCATGGTGTGGCGTTCTGTCACCTCAGGTGAGTGGATGTAGATGGTGCAAGGAGATTCCAATCCTATCTACCTTCTAAATGACATTAACACACTTTACACTACCCGGGGTCTTTCCCTGCCAATCCATTGGCAATCTTACTCTATGCGGTTTTAAGAACCAAATTCCCATTGACCAAACCGTGGTGCTTCATCAATTTGGGGTCTCACTCCCCCGATTCAACTCCCTGTGCCCTTGCACAATTTCAGGACTGGGTCATGTGGCTCTCCCAGCAGGTCTACCCACCTGCACACCTCCACCACTGCAGTTGCCTCCGAGCTTACCTGCTCCTTAACCTAACCTATCTACCTGGGGAAGGCCCTCTGGCGCTCTCCCCACTCGGTGCCCTCTGGCACTGGGCTACCCGGATCCGTCCTCCGGATCCTCGGGCCCCATCCACAACTCTACTGGCTCCCAGAGCCCACCTGCGGCCTCACCTGGCCGACATCCTAACAGTGGCGGAGTGCTCAACCAACTACACACACTAACAGGCCACACGCCCAGCCATTTCCACGTCACTAATGCACCCATCCAAACACCATTCTTCCACCACGCACCACAGATGCCAATATCCAACCACAATTTACCTACTCCCTCTACCTAACTCTTAAACTACCCTCCCCGGGTATTCGTGATGGGGTCCATCCTCCCCATCCACTGCCTTCGCACCATCCACTCCATACTCCATATATTCCATACCATTTATTCCATACAACCATGCTCACCTGTATTTGCACACCTGTGCAATCACTCCTACACCTGGTGCTTCCTGCACCCTCCTTCCTCCCAGGACCATTTGGTCAACACAACACACAATCACCATTACTCACTCGTACACTGCTCCATACACCTGTTCACTTGCACACCTGTGCAATCACACCTGGTGCCACCTGCACCCTCCTTCCTCCCAGGCTTCTTCAATCATTCCATACAATGCACAACCACAATCGTTGCTCATGCACTGCTCCATACACTTCCAATCCTCAAACACACGGCATCATCTGAACTGACTACTCCCCTCTGAAACTCGCGCTTCCCCGTCGCCCCTTTAAACTATTGCGCTCCCTCGTTGTTATAATCCAACTACCCTCTCTATGTCCCTACTACCTGTCCAATGTCGCTACTTAAATCTTCAGTTACCTATGGTCAATCTCGAGGTCCCTATACATTATCCAAACCCTCCCTCGGCGAGCTTACACTGCCATAAACCCCATAGCTATTGCTCATGTGCCCCCTCGGCTATGTGAGGGATGGCAGAGTTGCCATCCCACCACATCGGGCATCTTCTACTATCAATTTTGCTCATCCAATTCCAGTCAATCATAAATTTGCCAATCACTGCCAATCATTCTACCAATCAGTTGCCAATCAAATTTTTTGCCAATCACAAATTTTGCTTTTCCAATTTGCTACTGCTACCACCCTCACACGTCTACTCACTTGAGCCTCTCGGTGCGCCAATTCATTTCCAAAGCTCGGCTTCGCAAAGCCGAGCAATGAATGCGGGTGGTTCGTTGCCGGCGGTTGGGTCCGTCCGGCATTCGGTGCAGGGAAGGGGATTCGCTCAGGCCGAGATCCCAAGGTCCACCTCGGCGCGGAGCCTTTCGGTCTCCCGCCTGATGACCCGATCTCGCCCTGCCGGAACGCCTCAACCACAAGGGGTCGCCGTGCCGACCCTTCCTACCGGGCCGCCCGCTCCGCTGAGCACGGACGCGACCGTTCAGAGCACGGCCCTGGGTGGATCCCGCACGGCGGTTCTTTCGAAACCGCCGTGGTTACGATCCCCGCTGGTTCCCGCTGCACACAAAGCCCGGCACGAACCGCGGGCTCGCTTCGGCTAAAAGTCGATCTAGCTGCTAACCCGGTTAACGTCGATGCTTCACCTGCAGGTTCACACGCATACGCGACCCCTTTCACACTCACCGAGCTCGGCGCTCCAACGCCGCCCGTACACCCCGCGTACTTCGTTATTGCACTTGTTCTTGTTCCGCTTACAGACTTCGTTACACACCCGACCACCGCACACCTTGGCACACACTCATCGTTCGCACACCTCATCAACACACCTCCTCGCGCCCACTCCTCGGTCACATCCTCTGTGACAACAACGGGTGCGTACTCTTCCGTACACCCAATCACGTGCTTCATTACCAACTCAAGCGTGCATTCCCACACACGCTCGACCATACCAGGTGTGCATCCTTCCATTCCAGGTGTACATTCTCTCTCACCTGCAACAACCAACTCGTGCTCCGTGTCACTGTCACGACTCTCACCACAACACTCGGTCGCACATTCACCCTTACTCTCGACAGCGCACTCTGTAATCATGCACTCCTCTGTTACACACCTTTTTCGCGCATCCTCTTGCGCACACTCTCCCGTTACGTCCTCCGTAACACTCACCACAGGTGTGCACTCTTTCGTTACATCCCCGGTAACACTCCCCATCACGCGCTTCCATGTGCCCCCCCGCACACGCGCCACGACCAACTCACTCTCGACAGCACACTCATTCCTCGGCGCGCACTTTTTCCTCACACACCCCATAGTCGGACATCCTCACACACCTCCTCCTTCACACTCGGTACCTGTCGCACACTTCACCAGCGGCCTCTCACGAACACCCGGGTCTAAACCAACACCCAAGCCGACTGAATCTCCCCTCACACCATATACATTTCCGAGTATATCGCCACTCACCTCGGCACCTCGTCGTCGCTCCTCTTCCGCCACCTGCAAACTCTTTATTTGGTTAGTAAGCACATAATCATGATTTGAGCACAGACCTTGCACATATTCCATCACTTCCTCCTTTATCTCTCTCTTAGTTTCCCTCCGTCTCTTCTTAATTTCACTCACCCCCTCTTCCACATCCTCTAATTTTTTCTTCACCTCTTTCATTTCCCGGTGCGCCCCCTCAATTTCGTCCTCTAAGGCCACCTTGACCGTTTATATGTGCGTCCTCACCTCCCGTTCTTTCGTCTCCATTGCTTCTGTCACCCCGTCCAACCTCTTCGTCAACCCCTCATGTACCATCTGACATTCCTTCTTCATCGCTACCAGTTCCTTTTTTATGTCTTTCTGCGTCGCCTTTAACCCCCCGATTATCGCAGTGTTCTTCTCCACTTGATCCACTAATTCCTTCTGTCCCACCATCAGCTGCTCTACTCCCCTCGTCAGATCCTCTATGCCCCCCTGTAACCTAGCCGTACTATTTCTCACCTCTTTCTCCATACGCTCCTCATCTCGCTTTACCTCCTCGCGTACCCCCGCGACCTCTTCGCCCACACCCCGTCTGATCTCCTCCCCAATTTCTCCCATCTCTTTGGTAGATGCTACCCTCATCTGCTCCAAATCATTTCTCTGGGCATCCAAATTAGTTTCCAACCCGATTTTCACCTCTTCTATCTGATCTCCCATTTGTTTAATTTCCCGGGCGGATTGTTCCCCTATTTCCCTCAATTTGCCTTCCATGGTGTTTTCGAACCCCGTTAACCCATTCTTCACCCCTTTCATCCCGTTGTCTAACCCCTCAAATTTATTGTCTAAACCCTCAAATTTGTTGTCTAAACCCCCAAATTTGGCTTCTAGCCCCCCAATTTTGCCGTCGAGCCCCCCGATTTTGCAGTCGAGCCCCCCGATTTTATTGTCGAGCCGCCCGATTTTAATGCCCATATCATTCCTCAAATTGTTTAACCCATCTTCCATCTGGCCACCCATTTCTCTTCGCTCTCGGGTGGATTTATCACTTTGGGCATCCATTTTTGCCATCATTTGAATCATAAAGACTCGCATGTACTCTGGCATCTCGGGCTCGGCTGCCGCAACCGCGTGCGAAGCGCCGCCATTTTGTGCACCTGATACCCCCAAAACCACATCTTCATTGCTCTCCTCCTCCATTTCCCCCTTGTGGTCCTGGGTTAACCCTAACCCCTCTTCTAATTCCCCCACCGGCATCCGGTCGCCTTGACCATCCATGGCACGATTTTAAATTGAGGATGTGAAATAAAATTGTGGGCCACTCGTAATTTGAGCGCGCTAAGCGCGCTTCAGGTCCGGATCCCACTCCTGGCACCAATTGTTACGGATCTCTACGTCGGCCTTTCGCTTTAAGAAGGGGGGATTAATCCCCTTGCGTATGACTGACCTGACGTGAGTCCTGAAGTTGCACAAGCTCCCTCCGGAGAGGCAGGTGCGCAACCTCGTTCGCGCCCGCACACAGATGTTAATTGCCGAGCGGTTTAGCAACCGCGGCACGAACCATTAGCAGAGACTAACCCGATCCTGAACGTTGGCCAAAATCGCGCCACAGGTTTTCAATGGGGAAATCACAAAGACGACCGGACGAGCATGAAGAAGAAGAACGAAGGTAGGAAATACAAATATAATTTATTACCAATATTTACACCATCAAAAGAACCAAGGAGAAGGAAAGATAAATAAAATAAAGACAGAAAGAATGGAAGGACCAGAAGACACAGTGCAATTACTAGCTTATACTATGCAGTCTTACTTAACCCCAGGACAAGACACACAAAACAGACGACAATCAGACTCACACGAATGGGGAATGAAGGCAGGAACGAATGGCGGGAAGGAGAGGAAGGTTCAACTGGAACCGGAGCACGGTCGGGCCGGGAGTGAGCAGCCGCCGCCCCTTCTCAATTGGTTTCGCACGGCGGCGTTCCTTCGCGGCCACGGTCGAAACTGCCGGCAAAGCTCAAAGCTGCGGTGGTTAAAGCTGCGGCGGTTCAAGCTGCGGTGGTTCAAAGCTCATGCGTGCTTCTCTCTCCCTCAAGCATCTCCTTCCTCAACACGTCTCAGGTGCGTCGCGTGCTCTCCAAGGACTCATCTCTGGTGGGGGCGTCCCGCCGCGGGTTATATAGGCCACACCCTCGAACCTTCGCGAACCTCCCCGATCGCTCTCTCTCCGCCCTCTCAAGCCAAACCCCTCGTGCTTGGTTGGTCGGCAAGGGCTCTCCTGGCTCCACCCTCTGATGACGAGGTGGAGACACGCCTTTCTTCTCCGAGGTACAGCACATGGCAATGGCGGCAAATGCAGAAAACCGCCCAATGCAGTTGGCAATGGAGGCTTTGCAGAAACCCGCCCAATGCAGTTGGCAATGGAGGCTTTGGGATATGGAAGGGAACTATCTTATGTCATCTGATGCAATGCAGTGTCAACTAGTGGGAACAGAGCCTTAAACTACATAGAATAAGGAGATAACTATTTAGAAGGATATATGATTTGCTACGTGCATGTATATGGATTAACTAGGAGGACGACATTTGACCTTTACACTACGGAGGGTGATATTTACAACAAGGTTCATGACACTTACAACAATAAAAAAAACACAGGATTCTCAAATCCGCAACACTGCACCCTCATCCTCTAGGCACGTACTCGGGCCTATAAAACTTTAACTTTAGTGTGACACGTAGGTGTAGTTCCCTCTACATTTAACCTGACCCTGAGTGTGACAGTTTTAAACCACAAATAAGTATGTCCCCCTGCTGCATTGCACCCTGCCTAACAGATTTACGCCCACAGCTAACCGAATTGCGGAATTGTCTTCAAACGAAACATGAACGGTGGGGAGCATTATTTACAAATGACGCTAATTGTATTTACACAACGCAACCCAGGACCTGCGATTGTTCCTTTTGGGGGGGGGGGGGGGGGGGAAGACAGCCTGCGCTGCATCGACGCACCAGCACCAATAACGAGCACCATAAAGCCCCATACAGCACCATAAATGCACCAGTCAGTGCACAGTCACCAGTTCATAATAAAAATAAACAAACCCTGCTGGTGATCCTGCTCTTCGGCTCCCTCTGCTGGCCAATGTTCTTCCAGATGTTGTCTTTCTTCATGTTCTTCTTGCTGGCGACCTATTTGGACATAATAATAACAAGCACAGAACGTGTCCATTGTGTTTTTTTATTTAGGGCCCACAGGGGCCGACTAGGGGTGGTTCACCTGTATGCCACGTTACCGAGGTCCGCCAGCAAGATCTCGGGCCATCATGGCCGGTTCCAGCAGAGGGGCCATGCCCCAATCCGTGGGGTCCATAAGTGGTGCTCAGCCACAGACATGTGGTCCATAAGTGGTGCATCGATGCAGGCAGCTGTGGTTGCAAGAGTTTGGGCACACAATGGCGGACTCCCGCACGCTCCCCTCGGTGCCCAGAGAGCACGATCCATGGGCCGGGGAAGGAAGACAGAGAGGGCAGGTTAGCGAGGGGTAAGGTCACAAGGGTACACATCAATGAAGGCAATGCAAGGTGAGGTGCGCCTGGAGACCGAGCGGAGAAAAGCTCGTCCCTATCGTACGTCACCCCCCCCCCCCCTGTTACCTACTCGACCCTTGCCCTTACCCCATATTTACAACAATCTACACATTTACAAATCCGTCACTACGTCTCGTCCTCCCTTTATTTCCCCTAATACCAAATTCGTCACCACAATCCCTATTTCGAACCAAATTTGCCATCATCAATTCATCATCAATCCTCATAAGGAGGGAGAGATGGAACAACAAAGCACAATGTCACACCCATGTCATGATGCGTCTCACATTCCAAACATTTGAACAAAAATAATAAAAACATGGCATGGTGTGGCGTTCTGTCACCTCAGGTGAGTGGATGTAGATGGTGCAAGGAGATTCCAATCCTATCTACCTTCTAAATGACATTAACACACTTTACACTACCCGGGGTCTTTCCCTGCCAATCCATTGGCAATCTTACTCTATGCGGTTTTAAGAACCAAATTCCCATTGACCAAACCGTGGTGCTTCATCAATTTGGGGTCTCACTCCCCCGATTCAACTCCCTGTGCCCTTGCACAATTTCAGGACTGGGTCATGTGGCTCTCCCAGCAGGTCTACCCACCTGCACACCTCCACCACTGCAGTTGCCTCCGAGCTTACCTGCTCCTTAACCTAACCTATCTACCTGGGGAAGGCCCTCTGGCGCTCTCCCCACTCGGTGCCCTCTGGCACTGGGCTACCCGGATCCGTCCTCCGGATCCTCGGGCCCCATCCACAACTCTACTGGCTCCCAGAGCCCACCTGCGGCCTCACCTGGCCGACATCCTAACAGTGGCGGAGTGCTCAACCAACTACACACACTAACAGGCCACACGCCCAGCCATTTCCACGTCACTAATGCACCCATCCAAACACCATTCTTCCACCACGCACCACAGATGCCAATATCCAACCACAATTTACCTACTCCCTCTACCTAACTCTTAAACTACCCTCCCCGGGTATTCGTGATGGGGTCCATCCTCCCCATCCACTGCCTTCGCACCATCCACTCCATACTCCATATATTCCATACCATTTATTCCATACAACCATGCTCACCTGTATTTGCACACCTGTGCAATCACTCCTACACCTGGTGCTTCCTGCACCCTCCTTCCTCCCAGGACCATTTGGTCAACACAACACACAATCACCATTACTCACTCGTACACTGCTCCATACACCTGTTCACTTGCACACCTGTGCAATCACACCTGGTGCCACCTGCACCCTCCTTCCTCCCAGGCTTCTTCAATCATTCCATACAATGCACAACCACAATCGTTGCTCATGCACTGCTCCATACACTTCCAATCCTCAAACACACGGCATCATCTGAACTGACTACTCCCCTCTGAAACTCGCGCTTCCCCGTCGCCCCTTTAAACTATTGCGCTCCCTCGTTGTTATAATCCAACTACCCTCTCTATGTCCCTACTACCTGTCCAATGTCGCTACTTAAATCTTCAGTTACCTATGGTCAATCTCGAGGTCCCTATACATTATCCAAACCCTCCCTCGGCGAGCTTACACTGCCATAAACCCCATAGCTATTGCTCATGTGCCCCCTCGGCTATGTGAGGGATGGCAGAGTTGCCATCCCACCACATCGGGCATCTTCTACTATCAATTTTGCTCATCCAATTCCAGTCAATCATAAATTTGCCAATCACTGCCAATCATTCTACCAATCAGTTGCCAATCAAATTTTTTGCCAATCACAAATTTTGCTTTTCCAATTTGCTACTGCTACCACCCTCACACGTCTACTCACTTGAGCCTCTCGGTGCGCCAATTCATTTCCAAAGCTCGGCTTCGCAAAGCCGAGCAATGAATGCGGGTGGTTCGTTGCCGGCGGTTGGGTCCGTCCGGCATTCGGTGCAGGGAAGGGGATTCGCTCAGGCCGAGATCCCAAGGTCCACCTCGGCGCGGAGCCTTTCGGTCTCCCGCCTGATGACCCGATCTCGCCCTGCCGGAACGCCTCAACCACAAGGGGTCGCCGTGCCGACCCTTCCTACCGGGCCGCCCGCTCCGCTGAGCGGAGCGGAGCACGGACGCGACCGTTCAGAGCACGGCCCTGGGTGGATCCCGCACGGCGGTTCTTTCGAAACCGCCGCGGTTACGATCCCCGCTGGTTCCCGCTGCACACAAAGCCCGGCACGAACCGCGGGCTCGCTTCGGCTAAAAGTCGATCTAGCTGCTAACCCGGTTAACGTCGATGCTTCACCTGCAGGTTCACACGCATACGCGACCCCTTTCACACTCACCGAGCTCGGCGCTCCAACGCCGCCCGTACACCCCGCGTACTTCGTTATTGCACTTGTTCTTGTTCCGCTTACAGACTTCGTTACACACCCGACCACCGCACACCTTGGCACACACTCATCGTTCGCACACCTCATCAACACACCTCCTCGCGCCCACTCCTCGGTCACATCCTCTGTGACAACAACGGGTGCGTACTCTTCCGTACACCCAATCACGTGCTTCATTACCAACTCAAGCGTGCATTCCCACACACGCTCGACCATACCAGGTGTGCATCCTTCCATTCCAGGTGTACATTCTCTCTCACCTGCAACAACCAACTCGTGCTCCGTGTCACTGTCACGACTCTCACCACAACACTCGGTCGCACATTCACCCTTACTCTCGACAGCGCACTCTGTAATCATGCACTCCTCTGTTACACACCTTTTTCGCGCATCCTCTTGCGCACACTCTCCCGTTACGTCCTCCGTAACACTCACCACAGGTGTGCACTCTTTCGTTACATCCCCGGTAACACTCCCCATCACGCGCTTCCATGTGCCCCCCCGCACACGCGCCACGACCAACTCACTCTCGACAGCACACTCATTCCTCGGCGCGCACTTTTTCCTCACACACCCCATAGTCGGACATCCTCACACACCTCCTCCTTCACACTCGGTACCTGTCGCACACTTCACCAGCGGCCTCTCACGAACACCCGGGTCTAAACCAACACCCAAGCCGACTGAATCTCCCCTCACACCATATACATTTCCGAGTATATCGCCACTCACCTCGGCACCTCGTCGTCGCTCCTCTTCCGCCACCTGCAAACTCTTTATTTGGTTAGTAAGCACATAATCATGATTTGAGCACAGACCTTGCACATATTCCATCACTTCCTCCTTTATCTCTCTCTTAGTTTCCCTCCGTCTCTTCTTAATTTCACTCACCCCCTCTTCCACATCCTCTAATTTTTTCTTCACCTCTTTCATTTCCCGGTGCGCCCCCTCAATTTCGTCCTCTAAGGCCACCTTGACCGTTTATATGTGCGTCCTCACCTCCCGTTCTTTCGTCTCCATTGCTTCTGTCACCTCGTCCAACCTCTTCGTCAACCCCTCATGTACCATCTGACATTCCTTCTTCATCGCTACCAGTTCCTTTTTTATGTCTTTCTGCGTCGCCTTTAACCCCCCGATTATCGCAGTGTTCTTCTCCACTTGATCCACTAATTCCTTCTGTCCCACCATCAGCTGCTCTACTCCCCTCGTCAGATCCTCTATGCCCCCCTGTAACCTAGCCGTACTATTTCTCACCTCTTTCTCCATACGCTCCTCATCTCGCTTTACCTCCTCGCGTACCCCCGCGACCTCTTCGCCCACACCCCGTCTGATCTCCTCCCCAATTTCTCCCATCTCTTTGGTAGATGCTACCCTCATCTGCTCCAAATCATTTCTCTGGGCATCCAAATTAGTTTCCAACCCGATTTTCACCTCTTCTATCTGATCTCCCATTTGTTTAATTTCCCGGGCGGATTGTTCCCCTATTTCCCTCAATTTGCCTTCCATGGTGTTTTCGAACCCCGTTAACCCATTCTTCACCCCTTTCATCCCGTTGTCTAACCCCTCAAATTTATTGTCTAAACCCTCAAATTTGTTGTCTAAACCCCCAAATTTGGCTTCTAGCCCCCCGATTTTGCCGTCGAGCCCCCCGATTTTGCAGTCGAGCCCCCCGATTTTATTGTCGAGCCCCCCGATTTTAATGCCCATATCATTCCTCAAATTGTTTAACCCATCTTCCATCTGGCCACCCATTTCTCTTCGCTCTCGGGTGGATTTATCACTTTGGGCATCCATTTTTGCCATCATTTGAATCATAAAGACTCGCATGTACTCTGGCATCTCGGGCTCGGCTGCCGCAACCGCGTGCGAAGCGCCGCCATTTTGTGCACCTGATACCCCCAAAACCACATCTTCATTGCTCTCCTCCTCCATTTCCCCCTTGTGGTCCTGGGTTAACCCTAACCCCTCTTCTAATTCCCCCACCGGCATCCGGTCGCCTTGACCATCCATGGCACGATTTTAAATTGAGGATGTGAAATAAAATTGTGGGCCACTCGTAATTTGAGCGCGCTAAGCGCGCTTCAGGTCCGGATCCCACTCCTGGCACCAATTGTTACGGATCTCTACGTCGGCCTTTCGCTTTAAGAAGGGGGGATTAATCCCCTTGCGTATGACTGACCTGACGTGAGTCCTGAAGTTGCACAAGCTCCCTCCGGAGAGGCAGGTGCGCAACCTCGTTCGCGCCCGCACACAGATGTTAATTGCCGAGCGGTTTAGCAACCGCGGCACGAACCATTAGCAGAGACTAACCCGATCCTGAACGTTGGCCAAAATCGCGCCACAGGTTTTCAATGGGGAAATCACAAAGACGACCGGACGAGCATGAAGAAGAAGAACGAAGGTAGGAAATACAAATATAATTTATTACCAATATTTACACCATCAAAAGAACCAAGGAGAAGGAAAGATAAATAAAATAAAGACAGAAAGAATGGAAGGACCAGAAGACACAGTGCAATTACTAGCTTATACTATGCAGTCTTACTTAACCCCAGGACAAGACACACAAAACAGACGACAATCAGACTCACACGAATGGGGAATGAAGGCAGGAACGAATGGCGGGAAGGAGAGGAAGGTTCAACTGGAACCGGAGCACGGTCGGGCCGGGAGTGAGCAGCCGCCGCCCCTTCTCGATTGGTTTCGCACGGCGGCGTTCCTTCGCGGCCACGGTCGAAACTGCCGGCAAAGCTCAAAGCTGCGGTGGTTAAAGCTGCGGCGGTTCAAGCTGCGGTGGTTCAAAGCTCATGCGTGCTTCTCTCTCCCTCAAGCATCTCCTTCCTCAACTCGTCTCAGGTGCGTCGCGTGCTCTCCAAGGACTCATCTCTGGTGGGGGCGTCCCGCCGCGGGTTATATAGGCCACACCCTCGAACCTTCGCGAACCTCCCCGATCGCTCTCTCTCCGCCCTCTCAAGCCAAACCCCTCGTGCTTGGTTGGTCGGCAAGGGCTCTCCTGGCTCCACCCTCTGATGACGAGGTGGAGACACGCCTTTCTTCTCCGAGGTACAGCACATGGCAATGGCGGCAAATGCAGAAAACCGCCCAATGCAGTTGGCAATGGAGGCTTTGCAGAAACCCGCCCAATGCAGTTGGCAATGGAGGCTTTGGGATATGGAAGGGAACTATCTTATGTCATCTGATGCAATGCAGTGTCAACTAGTGGGAACAGAGCCTTAAACTACATAGAATAAGGAGATAACTATTTAGAAGGATATATGATTTGCTACGTGCATGTATATGGATTAACTAGGAGGACGACATTTGACCTTTACACTACGGAGGGTGATATTTACAACAAGATTCATGACACTTACAACAATAAAAAAAACACAGGATTCTCAAATCCGCAACAATATCTCTACTCAAAAAAAAAAAACCCCCAAAAAATATTTCCTTCTCAGTTCTTATTCGTTTATTTGTTGTTCTTATTTGTTCGTTCGTTCTTCGTTCACGTTGTTCGTGATCACGCGATCACGTGGTGAGAAATGTTTAATCTCTCCCCTGAAGAACTGTATTCTGTCATATATTATAACACCTTTTTCTTCTTCTCCTATAAAAGGATGCTTTCGTCTTGCTCACCAAATCTATTCATTCCAAAAAAAAAAATACCATCTCTTACAGTTCCTCTTTTCTACATTCCCGAAACTCTCCAGCCCTCCACCCCTCCTTCAGCGTCCTCAAACGTATTTTTGACTCGAAGGTCTCAAACTCATTTTGCAAAAAATGTTCGTTTCCCATGAATCGTACACTTTTCAAAATCCAATCTCACCCCTACCCTCCAAAACTTCCCCATCACCTCTCCCCTCCTAATCTACCCCCTTACCTCTCCCCTCCAAATCTTCCCCATCACCCATCTCTTTCAAATATTCCCCCTTGCCCCTCCCCTCCAAATCTTCCCCATCACCCATCCCTTTCAAATCTTCCCCCTTGCCCCTCCCCTCCAAATCTTCCCCATCACCCCTCCCCTCCAAAACTTCCCCATCACCTCTCCCCTCCTAATCTACCCCCTTACCCCTCCCCTCCAAATCTTCCCCATCACCCATCTCTTTCAAATATTCCCCCTTGCCCCTCCCCTCCAAATCTTCCCCATCACCCCTCCCCTTCAAAACAACCCATCACCCCTCCACTCCAAATCTTCCCCATCACCCATCTCTTTCAAATCTTCCCCCTTGCCCCTCCACTACAAATCTTCCCCATCACCCATCCCTTTCAAATCTCCACCCTTGCCCCTTCCCTCCCCTCCCTCCTAAACTCCCCCCACACCCCTCCCCTCCGAGACTCTCCCTCGCTCCTCCCCTCCTAGACTCCCCTCTCACCCCTCCTCCTCAAAGCGTCCTCCCTGCTTCTTCCCACTTCCAACTTTCACCTTCATCTCCCCCAACCTTCTGCCTCGCTCTTCCACCTCCTCAAATAACACCTCACTGTGCCTCACCCAATCTCCATCAAACCTTTTGTCCGCCCCGTTCTTCCCTTTCTCCAAGCTATTCTGAAATCTCTGCAATCTCTGACACACCTTCAACAGCTCTCCCTACCTCTTCCTCCTCTTCCACATCTTACCATACCCCTCCCCCCCCCCCATGTTCTGTATCCGATGCTCCCCCTTCCTCTTCTTTAATGGTATGGACCTCAAACATCCGGGGCCTTTGCTCAAACTTGACTGATCTCTCCACACAGGTTGCTTCTGACAAACCAGATGTGATCTGCTTAACAGAAACTTTCCTCCTTCATGATGTCTCTGATACCTTGGTATCTCTTCCAGGTTACTCCCTCCTCCGGTATGATAGACGTGAGCCTCGTCCTGGAGGTGGGGTTGCTATCTTTATAAAAAACTCTTCCTCACTCGCCCTCCACTGCCCTCTCTCCACCTCACCCCCAGGAATACCTTTGGCTACGGCTTCCCCTTCGCTCCCACCTTTTGTTCATATGTGTGTTGTACCATCCACCAAACAGTGATGACTCCATCTACATCTCGCTGTCTGATAATATGGACCAACTTCTATCTACCCATCCCAACTCTCTCTTCCTCATATGTGGTGATTTCAATTGTCACCATGCCAGTTGGCTGGGTGTGGGTACCTCTCTCACCAGCCATGGCTCTTCAGCAAAGGACTTCTGCGACTCACTGGGACTGACACAATCTGTCAATTTCCCGACCCGGATCTCAGTCAACGGAGCATCTTCTCTTCTGGACTTGGTTATGACTAACTTCCCTGAAAATGTCTGCTGCTCTTCTTCTGCTCCAATCGGCTCATCTGATCATGTGCTTGTTAAAGTGGACATCTCTCTGACCATTCTCAGAGAGCCTCCTCAGCATCGACGAGTCTGGCATTTCATTCAGGCCAACTGGCACGGTCTTCAAGCAGCCATCAATCATCTGGACTGGTCTCCCATCTCTACCGCCTCTGACATCAACTCATCCTGGGAATTCTTCCAAAGTAAATTGCTCTCTCTCATGCACAGATTTATCCCACCTCGTCTTCAGTTGTCATACCCTTCCTCCCGTCCATGGTACACGGAATCTTGTGGTGAGGCTGTTGCCCAGAAACAACTTGCTTTCGTCTCCTGGAAAGCAAATCCAACGGAAGGAAATCTCATTTCCTTTCACAAAGCCCGAAACAAGTGTGTGTCCACCCTCAGGAGAGCCAGGAAACAATATCTCTCCGTTCTGAAGACAGAACTCTCTTATCTGTCTCCTTCTTCCAAATCCTGGTGGCGTCTGGTCAAATCTGTTTCTGGTGTTTGTTCCCCCTCCATCCCCTCCCTCACCTCAAACGGCTACACGGCTGACTCCGCACGTGAAAAAGCTGAATGCCTCAACTCTGTGTTTGCCTCGACATCTTGTGTCCCAAACCCATCCCTCTCTGTACCCACCGTACCCAGTCGTACCCAGCTGCTCCTGGACTCTGTGTCCTTTCCTCCTGACAAGGTGGAAAAGTTTCTGTCAACCCTCGACTCTGATTCTGCAACTGGTCCTGATGGCATCAGCCCACGGGTCCTAAAATCATGTTCTTCCGCTCTTTCACTCCCTCTCTCTGTTCTCTTCACCCTCTCTTTTGCTCAAGGTCATCTGCCATCTGCTTGGAAATCAGCCAACATCACCGCTTTGCACAAAAAAGGTGCAAAAACAGATCCTAGCAACTACAGACCAATCACCCTTCTCCCAATTATCAGCAAAGTCATGGAATCCATCATTGCTTCAGATATGAAATCTTTCCTGTTCTCCAATGGCTTGATCTCTGACCATCAATTTGGTTTCAGACCTGGTCACTCTACTCTGGACATGCTGCTTCTGCTTTCTCAACAATGGATGGAGGTCCTCAACGCCAAACAGGAAATTAGAGCTGTCTCCCTTGACATTTCACATGCCTTCGATACGGTCTGGCACCCCGCTCTGCTCACCAAACTCTCCTCCTTTGGTATCCATGGAAATCTCCACGCATGGCTGGCGGACTTCCTCTCTAGTCGTAGTCAACGTGTGGCCCTGAATAGGTTTCTCTCATCTCCTCTTCCTGTTCAGGCTGGAGTTCCCCAAGGCAGTGTTCTGGGCCCTGTGCTTTTTCTGGTCTTCATCAATGATCTCTCTGACTCTCTTGAAAATCCACTCTATCTCTTTGCTGACGACTCTACTCTCTGTCGCTCCATTCCTCATCCCTCAGATCGGCAGTCTGCAGCCTCCTCACTCTCTGCAGACCTGGACAAAATCACAGACTGGGCAAACAAGTGGAACATGTCTTTCAATCCTGACAAATCTCACACTCTTACGATGTCTCTCCGAAAAGACCGACTGGACAACCCTCCCATCCACTTTCTGAATAATCCTCTCCAAGAAGTTCTGTCACTCAAGCTTTTGGGTCTCACTATCTGCCATGATCTTTCCTGGGAAAACCACATTTCAAATCTGGCCTCCAAAGCCAGTCGCCGACTGGGCATCCTCCGTCGTGCGAAGTCCTTCCTTGGTACACCTGAGCTCCTCACCACTTACAAGGCTTTCATCCGCAGCTCTATGGAATACTGCTCTCCCCTCTGGTCTGGTGTTCCTGCATCACACCTAGCTCATCTTCACGCTGTTGAAACCAAAGCGTTCAGAATCATTGGAATCTCCCGCGATGAAGCTAACTCCAAGGGCCTCTCACTCACACAGCGCAGGCAGGTTGGTGGTCTTTCCGTCTTCTACCGACTCCTCTCTGGCCTTGCCCCCCCCCGCCCCCAGCTCTCTCTGGGCTCTGTCCCCCAAATATTCCTACAGGTCGCACAAGATCTGCCTGCAACCCTCTTATGGTTAAACTGCCAAAATGAAGACTTTCTGCTCACCTTCACTCCTTCATTCCTCTTTTCTCCCGCCTCTGGAACAAACTCCCTCACTCTCTTCAATCCCACTCCACCCTCCAGGTCTTTAAAACAGCTGTTCACCACCATCTCTTATCTTCCCCCATCCAAAACCTTGATCTTTTCTACCCCCGCTAATTTCACACAAAATCCTACACTTTTTTTTGAAATACCAACTTCTGTCCTGGAAGTCCTTGGTCCCCTTGTGTTTTATACCTCTTCCCCCCCCCCCCCCCTTCCCACGCCTCCTCACCCCAAGCCCTCTCCCTCCCACACTTCTCCCTGCTCTCAAATGTTGTGTTTGTAGGTGCTTCCCCTTCTCTCCCCATCTTGTCTTCCACTCCCTCTTTTTATATATTTTGTTTGTCTGGTTGATTTGTTTGTGAAATAAATGTTAGCTCTTTCACGAGCCTCGATTCAGTATACAAAAAAAGAAGAAGAAGAAAAAAAAAAAGTTACTGAGACGGTTGCCGTGGCAATTTAATTCAGCCAATCATAGCCGTGATCGAATCAGGTTGAGATAATATCATGAGGAATAGATATCGGAAATATGCGCGAAATGTTCAATGGTTTTTGAAATACGCACACAGTACATGGACAGATGATCGGTTGGTCGGACGGATGCTCATTTTAATGTCCACCATCTCAGACCTTGTCGGAGGGGCGGGGAATAATAACAACAGATACAACTGCGATTCTTCAAACTCCTGGTGGCGCCTTCTCAAGTCTGTCGCTGGAGAATGTTCCACTTCCATTCCTTCCCTCACTTCAAATGACACCACAGCTGACTCTGCTCGTGGGAAGGCCGAATGCCTCAATTCGGTGCTCGCTTTAAAAGAGTGTACCTAACTCCATACACTTAACCTATCCTATTGTACCCAACTGCTCCCGGATACTGTCTTTCCCATTTGAGAAGGCAGTGACGTTTCTGGCAAACCTTGACTCTAGTTCTCTGACAGGCCTAGATGGCATCAGTGCACATGTCCTAAAAACCTGATCTGCTGCTCTTGCTCATCCTCATTCTGCTCTGTTCACTCGATAATTCTCTCTGGGGAAGTTTGTGTCTACCTCAAAGTTAGCCAACATCACCACAATACACATGCATGGTGCAAAATGGGTCTTCTTCACGACGTGCCTGTTCTCTGATCATCAATTTGATTTCAGACCTGGTAATTCTATCCTGGACAGCAACTATCGGGAACGCATCTTCGTGGTGGCTGTACCCCATAACACAAGTCTAGGGCCAAATCTTCCCTGCTGCCCACATTCGTCAGGGCAGCACGGTCACGGTTAGAGTGCCAATCAGTCCCCATGGACCGGCCGTTTCTCCCTGATCATTGTCTCTACTCTAACTCTGCCGTGGCCCTGAATTTGTGAAGGCAGAATACACCATCTCGATGTGGGTCGCTCCTAGAAGATCGATCGGCTGTGTCCGTGACGCAGGCTTGTTTGAGAGAACTGTCTGGGGCTATACAACAAGCAACAGCAACCCTGGACATGTTGTTTCTACTCTCTCAACAATGGATGTACATCTGATCACTATAGAATCGAAATCGGCCTACCCAATAAAAAATAAAAAAATAACCACCTTTAGAGGCCATTTTTCCCCGCAAGGCGGGGGTTGGCCTTTTTCGGGAACCGTGGTTGTTGTTGTTTTTCGGTCCCCTATTTGAAGCAATGTTTTACGGCCGGATGCCCTTCCTGACGCCAACCCTCTTTGCCGCCTTTAACGACAAACAGGGAATTATCAGTGAACTGGTACTCAATTAGCCGACCTCGGAAGGATGACAGGCTGAGTCAACCCCCCTGGCGTTAATTCAGCGATCGACCGGGATTCGAACCCAGGATCCTTGGATCCTAAGCCGGCACCCTAGCCGCTAGCCCAACACCAGGGATCTTCCCTGCTGCCCACATTCGTCAGGGCAGCACGGTCACGGTTAGAGTGCCAATCAGTCCCCATGGACCGGCCGTTTCTCCCTGATCATTGTCTCTACTCTAACTCTGCCGTGGCCCTGAATTTGTGAAGGCAGAATACACCATCTCGATGTGGGTCGCTCCTAGAAGATCGATCGGCTGTGTCCGTGACGCAGGCTTGTTTGAGAGATGTCCAATGTCCACCAAATTTTGCACACATGCTCGGGGTACCCAGGGTCAGGTCATGGGCGTTAAATACCCTCCCCCGATGAGTGTGGGGAGATGACCTGCAATTTTCATCTGTGCACATGTGATAGTGCAAGTCCTTTAACCACTGACCACATGACTAGACAGAGGTTGGGGAAACGATGATAATTAATGAAAAAACAAATCCTCTCACTCCCAGAGGGAGCGGGTATTACTGGTGTATGAAAGCCCAGCAACATGCACTATTTGACACAAAACAAAAGATTGTACGTTCACACAAGTTTAACAGGTGAGGCATTCACCTGTGCCCACAAAGGGGTCGAACACAACATCTTGAGGTTTCACCCGTGCATGGTTTGCCATGATGAAGGATAGAGTAGCGTCCATGCTCGTATTGCCGATGAAGTGACGCGTTTTGATGCTGTACCTACGTATTAGGTCTCGCTGTCCATCTGTCAGCTGAAGCACATCCCAAGAAATACACACACTGGTCCGCTGCACACATAACCATGTACATGGCAAATGGGCAAAGGATCATGGGCACGGCGCAGAGTTCACTTACCCATCTCCCAAAGAAAACCTGACACGGATCATTCGGAATGTTATTCACGTCACCAGCGTAGTTCTCTAGGAGGCAGAAAGTGTGATCTGGTGCACTCAGGTTTACCTTCCCATCCCATGGAAGGAAGGACAAAGCCTGAAAATAAATAAAATAAATAATCTTACTACCTGGAAGTGGGAGGGGTTATCATCAGCTAGATTGTGGTAAGATTAGAATAGTATGGTCCATATGTCCACGTAAGTTAGATTACTCTCGTAGTCGGGTCAATGTAAGAGTAATCTTATTGTAAAATGTGCACAGAGGAAGCATTGTGTTTAACTTTAAGACAGTATAGAGTAAGGTTGTTGTGTAAAACCCACTGTTTTCGAGCAAGGCCGGGTGAGGACCTGGGCACAAAGACGCAACTAAAAAGCTCGTTGTGCCTTTTTTTTTTTTTTTTTTTTTTTTTTTTGTATACAACATCGAGGCTCGTGAGAGAGCGAACATTAATCACACAGAAAGACAAACCGACACATAAAACATATAACATAGGGAGCGGTAGACAAGATGGGGAGAGAGGGGGAAGGACACAAACACAACATTTGAGAGCAGGGACCGAGAGACATGAAGACATCGAGAGATCTGAGAGAGGGCGAGGGCTTTGGGGGGGGGGGGGGCGTGGGAAGGGGGCGGTGGGAGAGGTATAAAACATATGGACACTGCCAGGACTTCCAGGAAAGAAGTTGGAATTTCAAACAAGGTGAATCTGGGGTGAATTAGCGGGGGTAGAAAAGATCAAGGTTTTGGATGGGGGAAGATAAGAGATGGTGGTGAACAGCTGTTTTAAAGACCTGGAGGGAGGAGTGGGATTGAAGGGAGTGAGGGAGTTTGTTCCAGAGGCGGGAGAAAAGAGGAATGAAAGAGTGAAGGTGAGCAGAGAGCCGAGATTTCGGCAGTTTAACCATCAGAGGGTTGCTGGCAGATCTTGTGCGACCTGTAGGAATATTTGGGGGACAGAGCACAGAGAGAGCTGGGGGTGCAAGGCCGGAGAGGAGTCGGTAGAAGACAGAAAGACCACCTACCTGCCTGCGGTGAGTGAGTGAAAGGCCCTCAGAGATAGCTTCATCGCGGGAGATTCCAATAATTCTGAAAGCTTTGGTTTCAACAGCGTGAAGCCGAGCTAGGTGTGAGGCAGGAGCACCGGCCTATAGGGGAGAACAGTATTCCATTGAGCTGCGGATGAAAGCCTTGTATGTGGTGAGGAGCTCAGGTGTGCCGAGGAAGGACTTTGCACGACGGAGGATGCCCAGTCGGCGACTGGCTTTGGAGGCCAGCTTGGAAATGTGGTTTTCCCAAGAAAGATCATGGCAGATAGTGAGACCCAAAATCTTGAGCGACAGAACTTCTTGGAGAGGATTGTTGAGAAAGTAGATGGGAGGGTTGTCCAGTCGATATTTTCGGAGAGATATAGTAAGAGTGTGAGATTTGTCAGGATTGAAAGACATGTTCCACTTGTTTGACCAGTCTGTGATTTTGTCCAGGTCTTCAGAGAGTGAGGAGGCAGCAGACTGCCGATCTGAGGGAAGAGGAATGGAGCGGCAGAGAGTGGAGTCATCAGCAAAGAGATAGAGAGGATTTTCGAGAGAGTCAGGAGGATACGGCACGGACTGTTTGGCCAGTGCACCACAGGTCATGGTGGCGAAGTCGGCTGCGGAGCCTTGGCGAGGAGGCATAATTTTTTTTTATTGGGGCCGCCTGTGGGGCATGCCCACAGCCACAGGTGGCCAATGATCGGGACCTGCCATGCACGAAGACGGTCCCAGAGTATACAAGGATCGTATCTGCGCGGAGTGTATCAGTTTGTTTTGGAGTCTTGGAGTTGGGGTTTGGCGTTGCAGTTGGAGTTAGAATAGGACCTTTGCAGAGGCAGCATCTCTCTGCTCATCACCATCCTCCAGCCATGTGCCGCACCAGCCCTGTGCAACATCAACCTGCATGGACCATACTGGACAAACAGCTCATGCCCTTGCTCATTACCTTAGCCACCAAAGATGGGCAGTGGTTATGTTTTCACCCCGTTATGGCTGTCTGTGAGCAGGATATCTCAAAAGGTTGTAGACAGATTCGGACAAAATTTGGTGGACAGGTTGGGTGTGTGACAAGGACGAATTGATCCAATTTTGATTAAGATCTAGATCTGCATCATGATACGAGATTTTAAAAATTTTTATAATCAATTCTTCACCATTGAGAGTTAGGACTAAAAACGATATGAAACATGATGGTTCAAAAAGTTGTAGACGGATGACAAAACTTGGTGGATGAGTTGGGTAGGTGACAAGAACAAGCCGATTAGATTTTGGTGAAGGTCCAGATGCAGATATGGCCTACCAGTGGGATACAAAACATAAACTGTTGAGGTATGCACTCCACATAGTGCTGAGATATAATAATGATTTAATCCTCATTGTTCTGTGAGTCACGGTATTTATTTGTGGTGCCATTGGGTTAGGCTTTGCTCATTTGTCTTCTTTGTGCACAAGTTCACGTACCCCATTATCCCTATTCATCCTATCCATATGACTGTTGACTGACGGCTTGGTTTGTTCCGTACTATTGTGGGTAAATTTAATCTTAACTATTGATCAAAGCTTGTGTCCAGCTTGGTTGTAGATAAAGCCGAGCTTAAAAGTCATTTGCAGCCAATTTTAATAAAAGCCAAACTTGCTGTAGGAAGTATGGGGAGGGGGTCATAAATAACAACTAAAGGTGTTTCCCCTAAAAAGGAAAACGTTTAAGATATTGTTGCGGATCTCGAGCTCATCGACGTACTGAGGGGGGTTAAGCCCTGCTCCCCCCGCGAGCTTCGAGTCCACGAGGCCGCCACCCACACTACACTCGTGGGGGGTGGATCGCTAAGCAATTCCAGCCGCCGAACCCACAGCTAACGTGTGGAAGGGTTAACGGTCATGACCCGAGTACCTTCGACACATGCAGCCGTGAGAACGGGGACTGAACCTCGCACGAGTCACGCTGGTATTTAACGCCCGAGCGGTTTGTGCGGCGCGTAACTCGTGCCGTTAACACTATGGAACCCGATCGAGCGGTTTTAATTCGTGCAATGCTAGGTCAATGGTGAAAAGACGATGACGGCCAGATTGGAAACGAACCACAGGATTTATTCACAAATGTACAATATTCAGAGAAAAGGGACACAGCGAAGAATCTTAACGGCCTTCCTTACGTTCCCAGACAAGGGCCCTCAAACTCGTTCGGGGAAGGGGAGGAAGAGGGGAATGCGCCCAAAGCGCGGCCGCTCGTGCAGTTTGCCCGGACGGGCTCGTTTAGCGGATACCCCCAAGGATGTTCGCGGCAGGGGCGTTGATCACAGTCGTGCACGTAACAGGATTCCGAGGACCGTATCTCAAGGTCAGCGAGTCCAGGCAGAGAGGTCGTCAGGGCAGAGAGAGCGTTCAGAGTCCCGGGCCAGAGAGAGAGAGAGAACGGGGTCCAGGCCGGATTTTATAGCCCCCCCCCCCGGATGTTTTATAGCCCCACTCGAATGTTCCACGGGCCTCCACTGGCCGCCGTGGGTCACGTGTCGTGACAACCCCTTATTGGTCACCCTCGGCCACTCCCTTCAGCCTCCATTGGCTGTAACTTACTGGCCACTCCCTTTAGTTCTCATTGGCTGTTCGCTGCTTACCGGCCATGCCCACCAGCTCCTCCCTCGGGCCTGCTAGACTTGTCCTAGGCCCATGACACGGCACTTCAGGCTGCAATGAGGCCTACCATTACTCTACCTGCCTCAACGCATACTAACACTGGGAAGGAGACTATACTTCACATTTAATAAGAAATAACTAACTAAGCGAGGCTACATGTTGTGGTGTAACTAACTATGGGGGGTTTGCCTTTATTTACAAAACCGCAACAATATATTGGGGATAGATCAACTATTGTAGAATAACATATCACGCGAAATGGATTTTAAATTCTACACACTGTAATCAGATGGGGTGAGAAAAAGTCTATTATACTCATGCCAGGCGGCAGTAAGTCGGGCATCTCAAGGCTGTCTTCCTTTGATGTCAGACAGCTTGGCGGAGGCTTACGGAGAGAGAACTGCATGTTTACAATCATGAACTGCATGATCTGGGAAAGTCGGGCATTGGAGAATGTTGTTGTCTCAGTAAGCAACTGGAGCTATCCGTATTGGCTGGATCATGGGAGCCCAACTTTGTGATGTCAATATTTCCTCAAGGCCCCCCTTACCTCCTTCACCACCCTCCTCCTCCCAGCTTCCTGCCTTGCAACTTCAAACTCACACAACCACCTTCTCTAAAATAAACAGCTGAACACTATATAAATGATTTGTGTACGAGGATTCGGGGAGAAACATGAGCTGGATGACTTCAATTGTTGGTGTGTTTTGAGTATCCATGTATTTCTGCTGTCATTAAAGTCATACAATGCTTTTCTCTCTCTCCTGAGAGGAAATAAATGCTTCATGTAAACCACGATTAAATAGAGGACAAATTACTAAAATTCTTCCACAATGTTTTTAGCTTCCTGTCACCCCTCCACCCCACCCTCCCATATTCATTCCTTTTAATAAACTCAATTGTTACCCCATGCACGTGAAGCAAAAAGTGGGTTTAAGCAATTTGTACACTTTGTCTGTCCGTCGATCTGTCTACAGACGTCAATCTATGATCGAGGGACTACGGTACTTGATTTGGATTGAATTATATATTTTTAACATGAATTGGAACATGAACCTGCAGTTTAGCACAACATTGGCTCTGAAATTGGCAAATATGTATGAAATCTCATTGCGATCGCACATTTGCACAGAGGAGTAATATAATTAGGGGACCAAGTATATAGACTAGGTCTCCTATTGTTATTGGACTCATTATTATTATTCTTTCCACCAAATTTTGTGGAAGCTATAGCGTCGGCACTGTTGCTCAGATCAAATTGAAACTTTCCAGGAATGTTGGGGTCAATGGGAATCGCTGCCATATTTTTTCTGAATTTTGTAATCACCATGGCAACCAACTTGCATTTAAGCGAAAACTGAAAAAATTATTCTCCAAAACCACAAATGCTATTAATTTGATTCCTGTCAGGTTATGATTGACTACCCATGGTGCAAAAATGTTGTTCAATATGATGTCATCGGTGGGTGAAGCGATTTGGCAGCTACGTCAAGGTTAAAAAAAAAGAAGCAAATTTCTCCGAATAGCAAACAACAACAATAGGAGGCATTTTAACGCCATTTTCCCTGCAAGAGCGCGGGTTAGCCTTGCGGACCCCATGACAATCTTCTCCATTTTGCCCTATTTTCTACATCTCCCATTTTTAACCCCCTTGCCTGCATTTCTTCCACCACCTTTAGCCAAGTCTTTCCTCGCTCTTCTCGGTCTTCCGCGTCCTCTACCTCCTTCGACATTCATTTCCATCACTCTTCTCACCCAGTCACTTTCATCCTTCCTCAACACATGACCCAACCATCTCAACCTGTTCCTCTTCACAGCATCCATCACAGGCTCTATTCCCATCATTTTTCGCAATTCATCATTAGTCTTCCTCTCTCTCAACGATACTCCGCACATCCACCGAACCATTCGCATTTCCACCCTTTCCAGCCTTCGTTGCTACTCCACATTCATTACCCATGTCTCGCTCCCATAAATCATAACACTTCTCGCACATGCAGCATACACCTTTCCCTTCAGCTTCAACGACGCCTCCCCTCCTCGTCAGCATGCCACTCAGTTCCCGAAACTTCTTCCATGCACATCTCACTCTAGCAACCGTTGCAGAGTCTGATCCACCTTCTCCATTAAGCATGTCTCCGAGGTAGCAAAATGTTTTCACACCTTCCAGCTTCACGCCGTCTCCAAGATCCAACTCAACATTTCCTCCATCTGCAGCTCACTCTGTGCACACCTTGCACTTAAATGTAGCTGCCACACTGGTTAATGACCCTCTCAGACCACTACATTTTTGATGAACCCACTCAGCGCACATTGTACATTGAATGGAGTTCACTCCAACACCCTTCCTGCACATAGCACACGGCCAGTTCTATCTACCTCACCACATGCTTTACCACTTGCCATCACCTTCGTCTTTCCGATATTCACCTTCAGACCTTTTGTCTCCATACATTCCTTCCACTTATTCATCTTCTCCTTCAGTCAATCCATACTCTCCTCAATCAACACCAGATCCACATATCTCCCACAACTCCTGTCGGCCCTCCCACTTTTCTGCTCTTCATTGCTTTTATCGCTTCCTCAACTTCCTTCTCAGTAATCTTCTCTACCGGTCCTAAAACTGGGTTACTCTCTATGTTGCCATCCCATTCATTCTCTGTATTCAACAGCATTTCCATATATCTTTTCCATCTTCCTTTAATTCCATCTGGGTCCACAACGATTTGTTCCACTTCATCATTCAAGCAACTCACCCCCATCACATCGCACCTCTCTTTCGCTATCTGCTCTGCAATCCTGAATACCGCTCTCTGACCCTCTTCCGAATCCAAGCGTTTTCCAAACATTTTCCTCCATGCCTCCTGCACCTTTGCTACCTCTTTCTTTGCAGCCTTCTTGGCTGCCTTATAACTTTCTGCCTTTTCTGCCCCCGTACCCTTCGCCTTCTGCCACTCCTTGAAATTCTTCCTCTTCTCGTCAATCCTCTTTCCAACTTCATCATCCCACCACCATGTTTCCGAGTGCCTCGGTGGTCCTTTTGTCCATCCACGTACCTCACCAACGGTTCCCAACAGACTATCTTTCATTGACATCCAACCACTTTCAAGCTCAAACACATCATCCTCTACCATACTCAGCCTCTCTTTTAATGCCTCCCTTACTGTCACCTCTTTCAACCTCCACACCTTCATTCTCGGTTGGTACTTCACCCGCCGAGTTCTCCTCGTACCTTTCACCCTTATGTCGCAGACAACCAACTGGTGCTGTGAAACAGCCTCCTCCCCCAGGATCACCTTTGTGTCCCGGAGGTTCACCCTATCTCGCCTATGCACCATCAGGTAGTCAATGGTTGTTGTCGACCCACCTGACCTGACCTGACCTGACCCACCAATGTAACAAGCTTATAATCCACTTTCTGGAACTGAGTATTACAAATCAACAAACCAGCTCCATCAGCAAACTCCAAAATCCTTTCACCTTCTCCATTCCTCACACCATATCCGTAACCCCCATGGACTCCCTCAAAACCGTCTACACCCCTTCCTACATGGCCATTTAGGTCTCCTCCTACCACAACAACTTCCTCATCTTTCACGTTTTCCATCAGCTTCTCTATTGCACACCAGAACTTGTCCTTCTCTTCATCGCTCCGACCAACCTGCGGAGCATATCCCGAGATGACGTTCACCAAGAGCTTTCCAATCATCATTTTCACCATCATCAACCTTTCACTCACTCTAGTCACACTCACCACACTGTCTACAAACTACTCAGAAAACAGGACACCAACACCATTCACGCCTTCCGGGCACCCTTGCCAAACAAACTTGTATTTCTTTCCCTGCCTACTCATCACCATTCTCACACCACTTCCCTTCCATCTCGTCTCCTGCACACAGCATATGTCCACTCTTCTTCTGACCAATACATCCACCACTTCTCCTGATCTCCCTGTCATTGTCCCTACATTCCATGTCCCAATCCTCAAAAACCGATCTCCACGTGGGGCATCAGATGTTTCGTCGTCATAAATGGAGTGATTTCCACCCTTGCTTCGATCGGGTTCCCCACCTTGATTTTTGACGAGTGGTGAGGACTGCCACGGGGTACTTCGGGCTGCACCCTGCCCATATGTAATTGTAATTGTCATGGTTCCCTTCCCCCCCCCCCCCCCCCCCCCCAAATTTCTCCGATTAACACAAAACATTTTTTGTGGCATCTATGCATCAATAAGAACTTGAATATTAAATATATTTTTTGATCAGTCGCATGGTCTGGCAATGAAAAATAAAACAAAGTTGATGACGATGAATGATGTCATAGGTCACATGACAAGTCAACCATATTGGATTTATGAAAACCTTTGAAACACATCTGTCCTTCATTTTTCGATCAATTGAGTTGAAACTTGGACCACTTGTGTGCCACTTGAGTTGATGTATATATTAAGGATGATGTCATAGGTCATGTGACATGGCAGCCATATTGGATTTCATGAAAAACCTCTAAAATATATCTCCTTCATTTTTCGATCGATTCAGTTCAAACTTTGCATAATCATTGTCAATAACATCGTCGTGCACTTGTCCAATCAGAATGGGGAATCTTGGTCCCCAGGGCATCACTGCTCGCAGCTTTAAAAATTTTTTACTATGTCTGCTTGTCTGGCAGTCAAACAAAATTGAAAATCATTCCAACCAGGAAACTTACTGTTTTTAGGGGCATCATAAAGGACAAACAACAGGCACTCAGAACAAATATAACATGTTAAATAAGTTGGTGTACAAAACGTTGCATTAAATTTAATTATATACTTGAACACTGTAGAACACAATTCGCCTTCTTGGCACTTTCAATAACCTCCAGTATAGCAGTACTTATGCTCTCAACATTGGGGAATATCAAAATTCAGACAAAATGGCGGCTCAACTATCTATAATAATAAAAGAGTGTTTGTGTTAGTGCGTTTGTCTCCTCCATAACTCCAAAACCATGAAACCTAGCAGCCCAAAACTTTGCATGCATACCAAGAGAACTCCAAGGTAATGAAGGAATGAATGAAAACTGCGTGTTTGGGTAAATAAAAAACCCCTTTTGAAGATCAATTAACGGGTTTATTAAATTTAAAACCAAAAACAGGCTTAACATTGGCAAGCGCACATTCACCTCACCGGGGTCTTAATCTGCCATTTGGTTTCGTCCTCCTCAAAATGCCTTGCCTTGCAACCACGATGACCTCTCACGGACTAATTAAAGTGTATAATCGAAATCTATCTTCAGATTTGAGGATCGGAGTTGGCGGACTAAATAAGTATCGAAATCTGGAGTGAAATCAGAAAATTTGAAGAAACTACCGACTTTAATAACCGAGCATATGTCTTATTCTAAGCTTTAAGCAAGGCTGTTCTCCCTCCTTAGCCTAGTCAAAAAATCTGAAAATGTGCCTTTATAGAATGATTGAGGCATTTTTGAGTAAAAGCAAGCAAACCACTTTTTCTGGGGTAGTTTTTCATGCTGAATATGAATCTGTTGTTTGCCAAGCCCAAAAATGCGTAATTAGGTCACTAATCAAGGTCAAAGGTCAATGAGTGCAAAATTCAAAATTTTTGAAAAAATGCTTTATTTTACATCCCCTATCTGTACATTTCAATTATTTTACAATATTTTGTCTAGTAAGGTTGCTAAAGCTTTTCAAAATCTTATTTTTAAAGGAAAACGTGAGGACACATCTATGCTCATTTGCCTTTATCTCTGTAAGGGGCGACAATTAGTTTTTGCGTAATTTGCTTGCAGTTTAACCTCTAAATGCACAATGGGGCAGAGTTTTTATGCTCCTATTGATGGTCTAGAGATAGATTTTATAAAGACAGAATCTAAATGTCACTGGTAAACAACATAGGTCAAAGGTCAATGAGTGCGAAAGTCTTGCAATGACGTAACAGTTACTTGCACTTGAAACCATCCCTTTCACTCAACAGTGAAAGTGGCTTCATCTTTCTGACCCCAATGCATTTTCCATGTTTGTCAAATCATTTCCATTCAGACAGAGCAGGGTGTTCTTCAATAGACCCTTAATGATGAAGAATGAATCTAATAGCCTAGCATAAGCCATCTAGTTCGTACCCTAGGCATCAGGCATTAAACATTTCAGGAGTACAGGTAAGGGTCTTTTTAAGATTGTTAAAAAATGAAATATAAAATCAAATGAAAGTAAAGGAATGCATTCTTCTTTGGTGAGATACATGTACATACAAATGTGTAATGTATGCTTGACATCTCACATCATAGGCAGGCCTACATACATGTACATTTACCTAACAGTAGCAAAAAGACAGGCAGGGCATGGGCATTGACGATGAGTGCCTAATGCATCTACCACTAATGAATTAGTGATATCGGTTAGATGTTTTGTCTTGAAGAAGCTTTACTTTGTGTCTTTGAGAATAAGATTAAAACCCGGGCCAACACTGCCTGCGCTTATTCGATCATTTAAGGGCTGTTGCAGTATATCATACAACGTTGTAGTTTTCATGGTCAGAACATGCGTGCCTGGTGCTTAGTTTGGTTTCTGTTTCTCCCCTCAGGCCAACCATGGAACCTATTGCCAGCCTCAAGCGACAGCGTGAGGATGTGTCGTTTGAACTTTGTATCATTTGTCAGGGAACTAGCCAGGTCAAAGATACGATTTTCAACCAGACAAACCAGGGTATTGCTGCCATCAGAGAGGCGACCGAGCTCCGATGCAAACTTAGACACTATGAATTTCGATCAGCCGTGGACAGGCTTTCGACTCTCTTTGCAGAGCCTCCAGAAAGTCTCCCCAAACTTAAATGGCATAAGCTATGTTACTCTGCATACACACACAAGGGGAAAATAAATGCTAAGCTAGCCAAGGAACAATCGAAAAACGAAAAAGATCCTGAAAGAAAGAGTGTTTCGGCTGAAGCATGTCCGTTTTTACGCAGTAGTACTACTAAGATGAACTGGACATTGTGTATGTTCTGCCAGAACTTTGACAAGAAGCAGAAGACAAGTCGTGTCACAACCTTCAAAATGAGTAATGAAATTACGGAAAAAGCTAAATTTGTACATAACATCTTAGTCCGTACTGCAAATGAGAATGATTTAATCTCAGCTGAGGCATGTTACCATGTTAACTGTCTTAGTAAATTCTTTAGGGATGTCAAAAGGGCGGAAACTGAAAGCAAATCAGCAGACATGGCGATATCATGGTTGTGTCAAGAGCTGCGTCACTCTGCTGAGAAAGGGCACGTATTTGAACTATCTGCAGTGTTCGAGAGGTACAAAGAGTTAGCCAGTGAGTGCGACGGCACAATTCCTACATCGTATCTTAGTAGACTGGGGACTTTTAAAGAAACTTTGTCGAATTGCATTGGGGACATTTATGAATTTCTTGTGCTAAGAAATTTGGCGCCTTCAGAGAAACAAACTTTGCTTCTTCCACGACATTTCAGTCACATACCTCTTTCAGAAATGGTGTGCGGTCAGAACAGTGCAGACTATATTCCCATATTTAGACAACAGGATGATCATTTTCTGTCTTTAGTGCACGTTGCTCTGCAACTCCGCAGTGATATCATGTCACATCCTGCATTCGAAGGTTGCGATGTAAGCGAAAAAGCAGAGTTGGCAAGTGTACCATCATCTGTACTCATGTTTGTGAATATCTTGCTTGGAGGCCAAAGTAGTGTCGATGCTGAGTTTGACGAAAGTGAGATGTCTGAAACTGGTTGGGTGAAGAAGACAAGGGTCCTTAGCATTGGACAAGACATGGTCTATGGTGTATGTGGAGACAAGAAGGCACCGCCTAAACACGTTGGAATGGGTATGACGCTGCACCAGTCAACTCGATCAAAGAAATTAGTTGAGCTATTCCATAATGCTGGGCACATAATCAGCTATAACCGGGTTCTTAGGTATGACACTGCCATGGCTGAAAACACTCTGAAAGCGCTTGATCAAGAAACTGGGGCAGTTGTTACCAGCAACCTGGTTTCGGGACGATTTGTGCATTTTTCTGGCGACAATATTGACATCAATGACTCTACCCTAGATGGCAAAAATACATTTCACGCTACTCAGTTAGCTGCCTGGCAGAGGGGGCCATCTGCTGAAAGCGGTCTTGGAGACATCAAACCATCCAATACGTCAACGTTGGATATACCAACAGCAGTTGAAAAGATCCATGAGGTATACATCAACAAGGATACCCTCATTCCCGAGTTTGGTGAGGTTGAAACAGGATGGTTTCTTAGGGAGAAAGATACTGGCAGTGCTCTTCAAGACAGTGAACATCGGGACATGGCATTCTTAGCATCTCGCCAAGGAGAAAGCGAAAGATATTCCTGGACCACGTTCAACCAGTTGCACAGCACTAAGGAGGAACCACCCAAAACTACCATTGGCTATATGCCAATCATACTAGCCCCAGCTCATGAACATTCCACTTTGAACACCATGGTGCGCAGGGCACTACATGTCGCAAGGGCCCTGAATAACCGCTACGCTGTGATAACAGTTGATCAGGGGTTGTATCCCCAACTGATGGAGCTGAAATGGTCAGTGCCCGACTTCAGAGATACCCTAATTCCAAGACTAGGTGGGTTACATATCACTATGAATTTTTTGAAAGTGCTAGGGCAACATACAGAAGATTCTGGTATACATGAGCTGTGGGTTGAAAGTGGTTTACTTGGGCCAAATTCGGCTGACAAGGTTAAAGACGGAAAATCTTACGCAAAAGCAATGAGGGCACACAAATTAACTTGGCAAGCGCTATGGCTAATCTTGATTCCGCAATTCAAAAACAATCTGCAGAGTCAAGATCCCAAAACATGCCAAACACTGGAGAATTCACTAGCTAACAAAGAGTTTGACACTTTACTGGACATAGTGGGTTCTGAGACCTTTCGGCAATATCTCGCAGTCTTCGTTGAAAATCGACAGACAGATCCAAACTTCAAGTTCTGGTGGGAATACCTAAGGATGGTGACTATACTGCTTGCATTTGTTCGGGCACAGAGAGAAGGGTTGTGGACGCTACACTTGGAATCGTTCCGAGAAATGTTGCCATTCTTCTTCCGATACGATCACGTGAATTACGCAAGATGGGGCTGTGTTTACCTGTCACAGATGCATCAGCTCCCACCAGAAGTGGAGGAGGAGTTCCTTCTTGGCAACTTTGTTGTGAAAGGGTCGGACCAAAGATTCAACCAAGTAGATCCAGATCATAGCCTGGAATGGCTTAATGGTGTAGGGAGCTTAATGGTGTTAAGCTAATTGGCATTCCCCTGGATGGCTCCTCCTTCCAGCCAATCAGTCTGACAGACTGCAATTGATTCAGGATTAATTAAGAATACATGTGATAATGATCAACTGCCTGCACTCCAAACATGTTTGCCATGAAGTGCATTTTGCGCCTTGTGCCATGTAAGTGCACTTTGCGCCTTGTGACCGTTAGCCTTAATTAAGTGGCTAATTAGTCAAATATTGACATTTAGTGTAGAAAACAATCTTGCTATTATATAGGACTCAGGTAAACCACTTCACTGATGGTATTTAAGGCAACAATTCAAGTGAATTAAAACAGTATGTCAAAAAACGAAAAGTTGCTTCATTACGGATATATTCACAAAAATCTGATTTTTTCCCTTCACAATTCCCTTTACTTTCATAATTGTGAAAAGCTGTAGTAACCTTACCAGACAAAATACTGTAAAATAATTGAAATGTACAGATAGGTGATGTAAAATAAAACATTTTTTCAAAAATTTTGAATTTTGCACTCATTGACCTTTGACCTTGATTAGTGACCTAATTACGCATTTTTGGGCTTGGCAAACAACAGATTCGTATTCAGCACGAAAAACTACCCCAGAAAAAGTGGTTTGCTTGCTTTTACTCAAAAATGCCTCATGAATTCACGTTTCCCAGAAATTTGACTAGTCTACCTCCATATTTACAAAAGAAAATGTGAAATTGTCAAAGCATTAAAATTAACTTTTTCTCCTGTTCTGTTTTTCTACGGGTTTTCTCAAAGGATAACTTCATTGAGTGTAACAAAAATAATTAAGCAGACGAAGGCTCCAGCGACATGAGCAGTGGCGGTGGTGACCGCATCTCGGTTCTCCATGGGGACAACCCCGGAGTTAGGAAGGCAAAATAAATTGGAGGATTAGAATGAGTAAAGCAATGGGACAAGTAAACTGCGAGTTCAAGAATATAATTGAAAAATATTTTCAGTGGCTACAGGGCAATGAATCCCACACCAGAGCAGGATGGCCGAGAGGTATGCACACTCAGTTTAAGCTGTCTAGCCTGGGTTTGCATGGTTTCATCTTTTTGTGTGATTTGCTTTCATTTAAGATGGTATTTCATTCGTGAGGAGTTTGGAGCGATGTTATCTCCTATATAAAAGCGAATGAGACGTTGTTTGTTTGTTTGTGATGCAACTCCTCTGAGATCACAAGGTTAATCGTGACAAAATTTTGTAGGATTATATTTTTTACCACGATGCACCTTACCAGAAGTTTTAAACAGTTATTTTCTCAAAATGTATAACTTTTAAACACAAGAACCACCACCTATCATTAGGGTCGGGTGTGAGTGCTGAGGGAGGGGTGGGGTGGTAGTCCTGAGGGAGGGGTGGGGTGGGAGTCTGGAAAGGGGAGGTGGGAGTGTGGAGTGGGAGTCCAGAGGGAGGGGCAGAGGTGGGAGGAGGGAGGGGCAGAGGTGGGAGGAGGGAGGGGAAGGGGAAGGGGTAGGCCTGGAGGAGGGGGGAGGGGGGGTTGGGTTGGAGTCCAGAGGAGGGGTGGGGTGGCGCGGGAGGAGGGAAGGGAACAGGTGGGAGTCCGAAGTGGGGTGGAGGGAGGGGAGGTAGTGGGGAGGGAGGTAGTGGGGCGGGAGGAGGGAAGGGAACAGGTGGGAGTCCGAAGTGGGGTGGAGGGAGGGGAGGTAGTGGGGAAGGAGGTAGTGGGGAGGGAGGTAGTGGGGCGGGAGGAGGGGAGGGAGGTAGTGGGGCGGGAGGAGGGAAGGGAACAGGTGGGAGTCCGAAGTGGGGTGGAACGAGGGGAGGTAGTGGGGCAAGAGGGGAAGGGTTGGGGTGGGAATCTGGAGGGGTGTTGGGGTAGAAGGTGGGATGAGAGAGGGGAAGGGGTGGCAAGAGCAACCCAGCTTTGCCCGGGAACACCGGCCTTTGCTATTCGGAAATATAGATCGTGCTCGGAAATACAGAGTAAGAGTTTTTTTTAAATCCTTCCCATGTCGTTTTTCTCAAGACTGTGTGGAGTAAAGTATTCCAGGAACTCTCTAGGAACTACAACAGCCTTTTCCTGCCTTGTTCCTCGTGTGTTACGCCTCCAATTTCAGCCTCGGATTGGAGTGATCCTTGGAGTGGTGGTGGTTCTTGTGCAGTCTGTGGCTGCTGGTTGCATCATTCTCTGGGGGCACGTATATAATAGTGGTATATTGAAAATAGTATCTTAATCACCGTTTCAGTCCTTCGCAGGGTTATTACACCCCCCCGGAACAGACGGAACGTGTTAACAAATCATCTGACGTGACAGTACGAGTCCCCTGTGATTGGTTATGACAAAATCTGACATGTGTTATTTAAATGTCACCAAGTCCACATTAGGGTTAGCTTCAGTTACGGTTAGGATTAGATGTGGATTAGGGAAACCACATTGCTTGTGACAAAACATTTCGTATATCTTTTTACATCTTTGATTCTGCAACACTAACTTGGTCGTCCTACTTTACTCACAGCTTGCTATTGCTCATTGGCAGCCGTTAGCTGAGTTAATGCTGCTTGTAATTTCAAACCACATGACGATGGTCAAGGCCAGTGAGACGGGGCGTTAATGTCCGACACGGATGAACTTTTACATCGATGAAAGAGCCTTTTTGGGTCATAAAAAGGTGTAACTTACCTCAATCTTGTTCAATCTGTCCGCCTGGGGCAGGGTCTTGTTGAAAGAATGCACTGATATTTTAAATGTTGAATCAGCTTTGCAGAATGGAGACTGGGCGTAATAAAAAAGACAAAAAAATACCACAGCACCATCAAGTCTCACGATGTTACACCATTAAGCAAGAAAAATAAATACTCCACTACATAACAACACCATCACAGTACAGTATATGGAAAGATGACACACACCCACACACAAGAATCAAGGAACAACAACAACAACAACAATAGGCATTTTAAGGCCATTTTCCCTGCTAGAGCAGGGTTAGCCTTGCGGTCCCCATGACAATCTTCTCCATTTTGCCATATTTTCTGCATCTCCCCTTGTTAACCCCCTTGCCTGCATTTCTTCTTCCACCATCTTTAGGCCGAAGAAAATATATTGCTGGTCTCTGGTCAGACCAAACTTCCAGAATTGATGCGGCGATGCGGTTTTTTTTTTTTTTGAAAAGCATGGATTGCAGATATAGAGGTGTTTTTTGTGTCCTCATGCCTTGCGGTCCTCCTCATCTGCCGTGGCGCCATCCAGAGATAAATTAAAGACAGCCAATGGGACTGGCAGGCCTTTTTGTAAATAATGAACACAAGCTTAAGTTATTTTAAAATGTATTTATTCTGAAAATCATTAAGTTCCTCAAGCATATTATAGACTGCCATTTCGTTCTTGAGATCGCCTCGCCGTACCGTCAAACATTCCAATGCGTCTATCGCGTCAACACTGCGCATGCGCAAGTGGTCTATCAGGCGTTGCTGAAGCATTTGAATGCTGAAAAAAACAGTGCATGCGCAAATGACGACACCCCTGGACACTTCTGGTTGCTTCACTTCGTGTACGGGATGACACGCTGCATGTTTATCAAAGCCGTGCATGCGCAGATGGGCTATATGGTGTTATTCAAATCCATGCCCTGTTATCCATGCGCATGCGCAGGTGGGCTAAACGGCGAACGTGGAAGCACTTGAATCCATGCCGATGGTCTCCCACGATCTCTTCTCCTAGTCCACCAGATTATCACAGACACTTACAACTTCATGACAAACGAGGTAGGATCCAGGCCTAACTAACGAGACCACCCGCAGCTCTCTAGGCCTTCTGGTTGCTTCACACGAACCCGACAACGAACGTGTTCGTTTCAATAAATGACAATTACAACATCCAGCCGATTGGATTCATGACGGCACGGCACACAAAACTACTCATATCTTTGGAACGGCTGGTTGGATTTGAACAAACTAAACGCGTTTTGTAGGGGAGAACCGTGCGCGAATGTCAATACCAATGGCGACCCTCACAGACCCGGATTTCCCGAGATAGCGCGCCGGCCCGGCAACGAGGCGCGCGCTGTTGGAGGTACCGTTGGAAATTTGAAGAAAAAAAACATTGTTGACGCGCAGGGTCAAAATCGATGCGCGCGCTGACCAGAGACCGGAAATATATTTTTCTCGGCCTTAGCCAAGTCTTTCTCGGTCTTCCCCGTCCTCCACTTCCTTCTACATTCATTTCCATCACTCTTCTCAACCAGTCACTTTCATCATTCCTCAACACATGACCAAACCATCTCAACCTGTTCCTCTTCACAGCATCCATCACAGGCTCTATTCCCATCATCTTTCGCAATTCATCGTTTGTCTTCCTCTCTCTCAACGATACTCCGCACATCCACCGAACCATTCGCATTTCCACCCTTTCCAGCCTTCGGTGCTGCTCTACGTTCATTACTCCCACCAGGGAGTAATGCATTCGATCGTGTGTGTGTGTGTTCGTGAACAAGATATCTGGAAAAGTTCTGAACGGATTTGGATGAAAGTTGGTGGGATGATTGCCCTTGGGATAAGGAAGAATTGATTAGTTTTTGGTGAAGCTCAGGATATTATTCCGGATCCAGGAATTTTTTGAAGGATTGTTTACCATTGGAAGATAGGGCTCATTTTTTTTAACATTATCTTCTATGTATTCTATATTTAACATTGTGATATGAAAATAGTTTTCATATTTGTTGTAAATGTAGTTTAAACTCGTGGTTATGCGTTAGAGCGGTGTATTTTGTTAGCAGCGTCGTCTTCAAGGTTCTTTTTTTCTTCTTCTAATAAAGACATATTCTGTCATTTTAAAACAACCAAAGTGTGCATTCGGTTTCCCCGTTTCATAAAATGTATCGTTTGATACGTATAATGCTTTAAAACTGTTTTTTTTTTAACCTCAGAAGAGACATCAACATTTACCTCAGCGAATGTCAATCGCGGTGTCAGTATTTGATGAACTTATAAAGACTTAGGTGAGTTATAAGTGTGACAAGCATGTGCATGGGATTCTTCCCAGAAGAATGAGAAGTCGCATTAGCTTGTACGACTTAAAATGAGCGAGTTTTGTTTTCACGTTTGGGCCAGTTTTACATGTTGTATCCCTAAGGAATGAAACGAACGTTTTTCCTGGCTTACAATTTTATTTGAAGTCACACATGCCTCAAACAAAATACACTCACTTATATGGAATTGAACGCTGAATCCGAAAATGTAAGTGAAATTGCCTTGTTTTTTTAAAACATTATCTTCTATATATTCTAAATATATATCTGTGCAGTGTCTGTCTTGTGTTGTCACTGAACTACTCCCTCAAACTTTTGTGAAATCGTACTATTCCAACTTGACCCACGGCGGGAGTATGCGCTCTACTGAGTGGCGTTCTAGTTACCCATGTCTCGCTCCCATAAATCACACCACTTCTCACACATGCAGCATACACCTTTCCCTTCAGCTTCAACGACACTCCCCTCCTCGTCAGCACGCCACTCAGTTCCCGAAACTTCTTCCATGCACATCTCACTCCAGCAACCGTTGCCGAGTCTGATCCACCTTCTCCATTCAACAGGAATAATAATGGATACCAATATAATGGAACAATAGTAACAACAGGAACAATAACAACAATAGAATCAACATGAATACAGGAACACAAGTAGATAAGACATTATAAACCGAGGCCTCACCATTCTGTGCTTTGGATAGGTCCGAAGAGACGTCACCAACTCGTCCAACGTCCTGCCTGTTCCCCAGATCTCATAAGCAGACCTTGAGGGGGGAGGGGGTTTCAGGCAACAACTATAGATCGAACGGCACACCTCCCATCTGAATGTTTTATCAACATCAGCCGATCCATTGGTCATATATGCAAATCAACAGTATCCCATCACAATGCTACCCACAATCATATCAACGCACAACTTACTTGGCGCACACAGTCCTGGCCATGACCTTTCTGACAGTTTCTTCATCAACATTTTTGACCACCAAAAAGGGCTCCTGGGTCAAAGGAAAGGGGCCATTTTGGGGTCTCAGCACAGTTACAAGGTGATATAACGGTACTAATTCAATGACCAAGTGAACTGTGTACCTGAGGTAGAACATACCTTCTCTGGGGATGTAATCTTGTCATATTCAAGGTCGGCGCCAAAAACAGAAAAGAGCGCTTTCAATTCCTGTGGAGTCAAATAGGGAGGGCTGTAGCGGTTACCGCTGGATGTACATAATCGCCTTGCACCGGCCAGAACACGGCCAGACGCGCCTCTCCCGGGCATGCCCGGACTCACTGTTCCCGGGCACGCCCGAACCTCCCGGGCACGCCCGGTCTCGTCTTTCCCGGGCATGCCCGCTATCGCCTTTCCAGGGCACGCCCAGAGCGTCCGGGCATGCCCGCTATCGCCTTTCCAGGGCACGCCCAGAGCGTCCGGGCATGCCCGCTATCGCCTTTCCAGGGCACGCCCAGAGCGTCCGGGCATGCCCGCTATCGCCTTTCCAGGGCACGCCCAGAGCGTCCGGGCATGCCCGCTATCGCCTTTCCAGGGCTCGCCCAGAGCGTCCGGGCATGCCCGCTATCGCCTTTCCAGTGCTCGCCCAGAGCGCCCGGGCACGCCCAGCCTCGACTTGCCAGGCCGCAGCCAAACACGCCCGGGCAGGTCCAGACTCGCCTTTCCAAGGCTCGCCCTTGATACCCGGGCATGCCCGGTATAGCTTTTGCCGGGCAAACTTCCCGACATAAATGTGTATATATATTGTTGCCTGAAAAACGGGCTTGTCAGAATACCTGAGCTGTTTTGTTTCAATAAAGCAACTCGGACGAATTCCGTCTTTGGTCGCGTCAATTCTTTCGACTCGCGTTGGAGCGCAGTTCCTTCAGGGCGTTTATTAGAGGTCACCGAATGAAATCACCATGTCCGAGGTCATTTGGACGAAGCCGAAGACCGTGCGAGATAATAAAAAAAAGGAATTGTGGGAAAATTGCATCTTTACAGTACCACGTGGGTCCATGTGCGCACCTGTCAACCCGTTCCTCATATTATAGAATGGTTTCAGCACCCATGATGCAATGCGCGGGCGCCATATTGCTTGGCAAGTTAAACAAGCATTCTGGGTATTGCGCTGCAATACATGTCCCCTACCAAAGTTCAAAGTGCCATAACTTTGTCAAAAATGATTCAATATGCAAATTTATGCACTTTCAAACTTGATCTGAGGTATGCTGAGACACATGTGTGTCACGCCTCGCCTCGTTGATAAGCCCGCAAGGTCGCTCCGTGGAGCAGCCTGCACGTATTGCACTGTGTGAATTATATAATTACCAACTCACGGTCTGAGGTACTAGCGATTCAAGAGATATCCATTTTATTTATTATTTTCGTTTAATTAACGATGTCTGCCAAACCACGTGCCCCATCGCAAATTCCAAAAGGACATTTTAGTGGACTGACATGCTGAACAGATCTGTGAAGTTTCCCCTCGATTGGATCAAAAATGAGGGAGGAGCTCGGTTTTAAAGGTTCATGCTTAAAAACGTCATAACTCTGAAACCATGTGACGCATGACGTCATAATTACCATTAAATTATTCTATAGACCGAGTCCCCCCTACGGTGAAAATTTGATCTCAATCGGTCCAATTATTGCAGAGAAAATCTTTTTTAAAGGAAATTAAAACTTAAAATGGCACCGAGTTAAGGATCATCAGAATTATCAGAATTCCCAAAGTTCAAAGTGCCATAACTTTGTCAAAAATGATCGAAACGTCGTGAAGTTCGAACTTGATCTGTAACTTATCATGAGGAAACCATGTGCCAAGTTTGAAATCATTAGCATTAAGCGTTTAGAAAAAAAGTCCGGAAAACTGTTCTTTGCGAGACGGACTGACGGACTGACAGACGGAGTGCAAACCTATAGTCCCCTCTGGTGTACACCGGTAGGGGACTAACAAGCGAGAAAAGGAAAGGTAAACAAGACCAAAGACCTAGCGTAACCTTCCATTGCAGTAAATCAGAATAACGAGATAAACGTGCTCGATCGTAGAGCCACTGATGCTCTCGTTGCCAGGGAAGTAAATACAATCAACATGGCGGCGCGCACGGCATTATGGGATAGCTCTGAAACCGGTCCATAGACACGACTATGTCCGCAAACCAGTGTGGCCTTCACGAACCCGTGTGGTACCTATGGTCCCCTTGTCTTCAAAGACCAATGTGGTCTCTATAAATCAGTGCGACTACCATCAACATGTGCTGCCCTCATGGAGCCACGTGCCGTGGTCATCTAGACCAATGGTGTCCTCCAGAGATCCAAGCCATCGCACCTTGCTTTCATTTAAAAAGGGCACACAAGCTTCCAGACCCAGAACCAGGTGTTAACACTAACTCGGTGAATCTGACCGGCAGGCGGAACTCCAAGTGTTCCTGTGCGAGGAGGAGCAGATACCGGGAACAACAACCAGACACCCCGGTAACCGCCATACTATAGCACAGGTAAACGATGAAACCTCATGCTCTCTCAAACACGCCTGTGACTGACGAGAATTTGTCGCAAAAATGCGAGGAAGATTACCTTTAGAATAATAGCATCTTATCCTTCAATATGATAAAACGAGCGAGAGAACGACCAACAAGAAAGTAAGAAACCAGCCAGGCTAATAACATGTCTGTACACCTTAAAAACGTACTGAACCCCAGAAGCGAGAAAGCCTTAATATATCTTGTCTTACGTCGCTTTTCTCATCAATAAAACAAAAAGCAACTGAAAACTTTCACAAATATTATAACAATAAATATTAATTTAACTGCTAAAGCGCGGCGTTACGCGCGCTGCTTGTGAGCAAGGAGGAAGCGGACAAGCGGTAACATATAAACGTCTTTATTGTAAGACTACACTGTAACACTGAACTCCTCCGGGCTGGTCGCCCGGTGTATAGCATGAGGCCACGCCTACCCCTCGGGCGTGGCCACCGCCCACTTGGTGCGTGGAATGATGTCACCACGCCAGTGGGCTTTTGTGTCTGCCACACGCGCCCCCCCAGAATTCCCGCGCACCTGGAGGGCCAGTTTGTGGGGCAGTCGAATGACCCGGCCGAAGCGCCCCCTGGCGATCGGCGGCGTCCGGGGTGCAGGGATACCAGGTGGGATGCCCCTGGCTGCCCCTGGGATGGGTGCAGGACCGGGGGGCGCCGTGGCGGCGGGGCTGGGCGGTGCCGGGGGTCCGCCCGCAGGAGGGCGGCCCCGACGTGGGGTCGGGCCACTGGCGGTGGATGGTCCAGATCGAGGTGGGCCGGCTTGAGGCGGTCTACCGAAACGCGGTCAGGAGTACCGCCGATGTCCAGGGTGAAGTGCTTCGCCCCGGTCTCCAGCACGCGGAAAGGCCCGTCGTACGGGGGCCGCAGTGGTGTCCGATGGGCATCGTGGCGGACGAAGACGTACTCCGCCGTGCGAAGCTCCGGGGCGACGTGCGTCGGTGGGTGCCCGTGGCATGCCGTTGGCACCGGGGCGAACCTCTGGGCGGTCTCTTGCAGAGCGGAGCGCTGCTGTGCCGCGGACCATGGTGCCGTGGAGTCGGGGAGGAACTCGCCCGGCACCCGCAGCGGTTGCCCGAAGACCAACTCCGCCGCGGATGCGCGCAGGTCCTCCTTGGGCGCCGTCCGGAGGCCCAGCAGGACCCAGGGGAGCCTGTCGACCCAGCCGCCGTCGCGGAGGGTGGCCCGGAGCGCGGCCTTCAATGAGCGGTGAAATCGCTCACACAGGCCGTTAGCCTGGGGGTGGTAGGCCGTGGTTCGGTGCAGCCGGACCCCGAGCCCCTGCGCAACCGCCCCCCAGAGCTCCGAGGTGAACTGGGGGCCGCGGTCGGATGAGATGTCTGAGGGGGCGCCGAACCGGGCGACCCAGGTGGCGATGAAAGCCTGCGCGACATCGGCCGCCGTTGTCGACGCCAAGGGCACGGCCTCCGGCCACCGGGTGGTGCGGTCCACCATGGTGAGGACGTGGGTGAAACCCCGCGAGGGGGGCAGAGGTCCCACCAGGTCCACGTGGACGTGGTCAAACCGGCGTTCCGGCACCGTGAACGGGGCCAACGGGGCCTGGGTGTGCCGGTGCACCTTGGCGCGCTGGCACGCGAGGCATGTCCTGGCCCAGCCGCGGACGGCCTTCCGGAGGCCATGCCAGACGAACTTGTCGGCGATCAGCCTTTGGGAGGCCCTCGCGCCCGGGTGGGACAGGCCGTGGATGGCGTCAAACACCTGGCGCTGCCAGCCCGCGGGCACAATGGGGCGAGGACGCCCGAGGGAGACGTCGCACAAGAGGGCCGCGCCCGCGCCGTCGAACGGCACCTCGGTGACGCGGAGGCCCGTGACGGCGGTCCGCAAGGCCTGGACGTCGGGGTCAGCGGCCTGGTCCGCTGCCATCCGGGCATAGTCGATGCCGAGGTGGACTGCGTGGGCGACGGCCCGGGAAAGGCAATCCGCAACCGGGTTGTCCTTCCCCGCGACGTGCTGGATGTCCGTCGTGTACTCGGACACGGCCGAGAGGTGACGCTGCTGCCGAGCCGACCACGGCTCGGTGACCTTGCCCATCGCGAAGATCAGCGGCTTGTGGTCGACGAAGGCAGTGAACGCCCGGCCCTCGAGCAGATGGCGGAAGTGCCTGACCGCCAAGTGAAGTCCGAGCAACTCGCGGTCGAAGGTACTGTAACGGCGTTCGGGCGGGCGAAGCTGCCGGCTAAAGAACGCCAGCGGTTGCCAAGCTCCACGCACCCATTGCTCGTGCACCGCGCCCACCGCGTAGTCCGAGGCATCGGTGGTGAGGGCGATCGGTGCATCGGGCGCCGGGTGCGCGAGCATGGTGGCGTTAGCCAAGGCGAGCTTCGCGCCCGTGAACGCCGTGTCCATTTGCTCGGTCCAGGTAACGTCGCCTTTGCCCGGCTTACCTCGGAGAGCTTCTTGCAGGGGGCGCAGGAGCTGGGCGATACGGGGCAGGAACCGATGGTAAAAGTTCACCATGCCCAGGAACTCCTGCAGCCCTCTGATCGTGCGGGGGCGCGGAAACCCCTTCACCGCCTCCACCTTGGCCGGCAGGGGGACGGCTCCGTGCCTGGTGACACGGTGCCCCAGAAAATCGATTGTGGCGGCGCCGAACCGGCACTTTGCGGGGTTCACAATCAGGCCATGCTGGCCCAGGCGTTCGAAGAGCGTGCGGAGGTGGCGTAGGTGCTCTTCGCGGGACGCGCTGGCGACGAGGATATCGTCCAGGTAGACGTAGACAAAATCCAAGTCGCGCAGGACGCTGTCCATCAGTCGCTGGAACGCCTGAGCCGCATTCTTCAGACCGAAGGGCATGCGCAGGAACTCGAAGAGTCCGAATGGCGTGATGACCGCCGTCTTCGGGACGTCCTCCGGCCTGACGGGGACCTGATGGTAGCCGCGTATGAGGTCCACCTTCGAGAAGAAGGACCTGCCCGCCAAACGGGCGGAAAAGTCCTGAATGTGGGGGACGGGGTAGCGGTCGGGAGTCGTGGCGTCATTGAGACGGCGATAGTCCCCGCACGGTCGCCACCCCCCGCCGGGCTTCGGCACGATGTGCAGCGGCGACGCCCAAGCGCTCTCTGAGCGCCGAACGATGCCGAGTCGCTCCAGGGTAGCGAACGCCGCTTTTGCCACCGCCAGCTTCGTCGGCTCGAGGCGGCGTGCCCGGGCGTAGACCGGTGGCCCGACGGTGGGGATGTGATGGGCCACCCCGTGCTTGACGGCCCCCGCCGAGAAGGTGGGCCGCGTGAGGGCCGGGAAGCCGGCGAGGAGGCGGGTGAATGCGTCCGCTGCCGGAAGCGTACAGACCAACGTGGCCGGAACCGAATCGTTCGGCAAGCCGCTTGGCAAGCCGCTCGTTGAGCTGGGCAACGCACATGCGAGCGAGCTGAACGTCTCGGCCTGGACAAGCCGTCTGCGCTTGACGTCGACTAGGAGCCCATTAGCGCACAGGAAGTCCGCGCCAAGCAGTGCCATGGGCACGTCGGCGGTGACGAACGTCCATCGGAAAACCTGCCCTCCAAACCGCAGAGAGAGGCAGCGTTTTCCGTACGTACGGATGGGCGTCCCGTTCGCGGCAAGCAGCGCGGGGCCCCCACCCGCGGCGTGCTTGTCTGACGTGCCGGCGGGAATGACACTCACCTGTGCTCCCGTGTCGCACAGGTAACGGCGCCCGGAGAAGGTGTCCGTTATGAACAGCAGGCTGCTCGAACGGCCGGCGCTCATCGCCACAATTGAGCGCCGGCCCGGGCGTTTCCCGACCCGTTGAAGGAGCACGGCGGATGACACCGCCGAGCTTCGTGGCCGAACTTGGCGTGGAACCAGCACCAGGTGGTGGAGCTGGAGGAGCGCGGCTGGCTCCGCCAGGCCGGTGGAGTCGACGGGTTTCCCCGCGGTGGCGGTTTTCGCCGCGGCGGTGGGCGGGGCGTGGCGGCGTTCACGAGGTGCGTATCAGCATGCTGTTGAACCTCAGCGTCAGCGTGCTGTAGAAGATGATGCTGTGGAACATCAGCGTCGAAGGCCGTGACGGCCACGCCAACGCTCGCCCGCGTGTCCGAAGCGGCGAAGTACTTGTCCGCCTCGGCCGCCAATGCTCGGGGTTCCGTTAGCCCGGTCCCGGCCAACGCGAGGCGAACCTGCGCTGGAAGTTGGCGACGGAAAAGCGCCCGGAATAGCGAACCGGGGGCTTCGTCGCCCAACAGTGACAGCATATGGTCCATTCGGACCGACGGGCGCGTCTCACCGAGCTCGGGGAGATCCAGGAGGCGATCGGCCCGTGCGTCGTCCGTGAGGCCGAACGTGGCTAGGAGTAGCCGCTTGAGTGCCTCGTACTTGTGGCCGTCCGGTGGGTGGCGAAGGACGGACACAACTCGAGCGGCCGTGCCGGGCCCGAGGGAGGCGACGACATGGCAGTAGCACAGGTCGTCGTTGGTGAGGCGCCGAAGCTGAAATTGGGCTTCGGCTTGAACGAACCAGACTTCGGCCTGGGCCTCCCAAAATTCGGGAAGTTTAATCGCCATTGCCTTGTCGTTGGCCATTGCAATGGCGTCGTGTTCGGAAGGATCGCTACGGCAGATCCAACGTCGAGGGTCACCAGTAAAGCGCGGCGTTACGCGCGCTGCTTGTGAGCAAGGAGGAAGCGGACAAGCGGTAACATATAAACGTCTTTATTGTAAGACTACACTGTAACACTGAACTCCTCTCCTCCGGGCTGGTCGCCCGGTGTATAGCATGAGGCCACGCCTACCCCTCGGGCGTGGCCACCGCCCACTTGGTGCGTGGAATGATGTCACCACGCCAGTGGGCTTTTGTGTCCGCCACACTGCAATATTTTTCCATGAGCATGCACCTCTTGAAAATATCTTTATTCATTAATAAAGAGGTGATTAAGAGATGTTGAAGATAATGAAGGGTATCTAGACAAAATGAATACGGAAGACTTTTTCAGCACAATGGACAGTGATAGACCCGGCAGACGTAATGAAGATTGATGACGTCATTAATGTGAGGCCGTGAGGGTCTTCACTCAGAGAGTGGTTAATGAAATGAAAGGTCTTTCTGGAGGGGTAGTCGAAGCATAAACGGTAGATATGTTTAAATTGGAATTAGACAGGTACCGGCATTATGGGACTGATGGCCTCTGAATTGCATTTCCTTGTGTTACAACAAAATCCAGGGATGTGATTAGTGAAAGACCATTGTTAAAGCAGCAAAGGGAAGCAGAAAAGAAGAAATTTGCCTTGGCGTTAGAAGTGAATGAAATATTGAATGACTTGAGGAATGAATGCATATTGAATGGTAAAGGAAAGTTCCCCCGTTTCCATGGGAACGGCAGCATGGCGGATGGCGTCGATCCGCGGAAAGAGAAAGCCGAATATAAACGTCTTCATAGCTTCCCCTTGGTTCGGGTGAGGACAGGACGGAGAGAGCGCGGGTTCTTATCTCTAATGTACATTCGATTCTCTCACATTCCAAAAACGAAGACCATTGTCATTGTGGCCGAGTGGTCTTCATCCGGGACTGTGCAGTGGGGGCACCGCGTGGCCTGCTGGCTGCTGTTGAGATAAGTAGACCCGATGGGGAGTGGGTATACCTTGTTCGAGACAGTACGCGCGCACAGCCGGGATGAAGACCACTCGGTGGTTCAAGGGTCGCACATGTCATGTGTTCGGTGTTCCTCGTTGTTTTTGACACTCTGTGAAAGGAGTGAGTGATTTGGTACACCGACTCGTGGGTCACCACCACATAGTGAGTGATTTGGTACACCGACTCGTGGGTCACCACCACATAGCCATAGTGAGTGATTTGGTACACCGACTCGTGGGTCACCACCACATAGTGAGTGATTTGGTACACCGACTCGTGGGTCACCACCACATAGTGAGTGATTTGGTACACCGACTCGTGGGTCACCACCACATAGTGAGTGATTTGGTACACCGACTCATGGGTCACCACCACATAGCCATAGTGAGTGATTTGGTACACCGACTCGTGGGTCACCACCACATAGCCATAGTGAGTGATTTGGTACACCGACTCGTGGGTCACCACCACATAGTGAGTGATTTGGTACACCGACTCGTGGGTCACCACCACATAGCCATAGTGAGTGATTTGGTCCACCGACTCGTGGGTCACCACCACATAGCCATAGTGAGTGATTTGGTCCACCGACTCGTGGGTCACCACCACATAGTGAGTGATTTGGTACACCGACTCGTGGGTCACCACCACATAGCCATAGTGAGTGATTTGGTCCACCGACTCGTGGGTCACCACCACATAGCCATAGTGAGTGATTTGGTCCACGACTCGTGGGTCACCACCACATAGTGAGTGATTTGGTACACCGACTCGTGGGTCACCACCACATAGCCATAGTGAGTGATTTGGTCCACCGACTCATGGGTCACCACCACATAGCCATAGTGAGTGATTTGGTACACCGACTCGTGGGTCACCACCACATAGCCATAGTGAGTGATTTGGTACACCGACTCGTGGGTCACCACCACATAGAGTGATTTGGTACACCGACTCGTGGGTCACCACCACATAGAGTGATTTGGTACACCGACTCGTATGGCACCACCACACATAGTGAGTGATTTGGTACACCGACTCGTGGGTCACCACCACATAGAGTGATTTGGTACACCGACTCGTATGTCACCACCACACATAGTGAGTGATTTGGTACACCGACTCGTGGGTCACCACCACATAGAGTGATTTGGTACACCGACTCGTGGGTCACCACCACATAGTGAGTGATTTGGTACACTGACTCGTATGTCACCACCACACATAGTGAGTGATTTGGTACACAGACTCGTGGGTCACCACCACATAGTGATTTGGTACACCGACTCGTGGGTCACCACCACACATAGTGAGTGATTTGGTACACCGACTCGTGGGTCACCACCACATAGTGATTTGGTACACCGACTCGTGGGTCACCACCACACAAAGTGAGTGATTTGGTACACCGACTCGTGGGTCACCACCACAGAGTGAGTGATTTGTGCTTTCGCTTATCCTCCATCCCACACCTTGTATTTACCTGTCTGTTTCACACATTGCGTCTCCTCCTTTTTATGTGTTTACGCGTATGAGTGTATGTGTTTGTGTGTGTGTGCACGGAATCCATTATTATGGATGCATGCCTTCTTCACATTTGTGTGCACCTTCATGTGTGTGTGCACGTTTAACTTTCCTTACAAAATACAGAGTAAATGTGCCGCTCACCAAACCTCTCCTTCCTCCCTCCCCCGACCTCACTCCCACCCTCCCTCCACCTCCTCCCACCCTACACCTCCTCCCACCCTACACCTCCTCCCATCCTCTCACCCTACACCTCCTCCCATCCTCTCACCCTACACCTCCTCCCATCCTCTCACCCTACACCTCCTCCCACCCTCCCACCCAAAACCTCCTCCCACCCTCCCACCCTACACCTCCTCCCACCCTACACCTCCTCCCACCCTACACCTCCTCCCACCCTACACCTCCTCCCACCCTCCCACCCTACACCTCCTCCCACCCTCCCACCCTACACCTCCTCCCACCCTACGCCTCCTCCCACCCTCCCACTCTACACCTCCTCCCACCCTACACCTCCTCCCAACCTACACCTCCTCCCACCCTCCCACCCTACACCTCCTCCCACCCTACACCTCCTCCCACCCTACACCTCCTCCCACCCTACACCTCCTCCCACCCTCCCACCCTACACCTCCTCCCACCCTACACCTCCTCCCACCCTACACCTCCTCCCACCCTCCCACCCTACACCTCCTCCCACCCTCCCACCCTACACCTCCTCCCACCCTACACCTCCTCCCACCCTACACCCTACACCTCCTCCCACCCTACACCTCCTCCCACCCTACACCTCCTCCCTATCCTCCACCTCTTCCCATCCTCCCCCCCACCTCCTCCCACCCTCCCTCGACCTCACTCCCATCCTCCCCCGACCTCACTCCCACCCTCCCTCGATCTAACCCCCACCCTCCCTCCACTCCTCCTACCCTCCCTCCACTCCTCCTACCCTCCCTCCACCTCCTCCCATCCTCGCTCCCTCCCCTGACCTCACTCCCACCCTCCCTCGATCTAACTCCCATCCTCCCTCCACTCCTCCTATCCTCCCTCCACCCCCTCCCACCCTCCCTCCACATCCTCCCTCCCTCCACATCCTCCCTCCCTCCCTCAACCTCCTCCCCCACCCCTCCCTTCCTCCCTCCACCTCCCTCCCTCTCTCACTCCACCCCTCCCTCTCACCCTCCCCTCCCCTCCCCTCCCCCCCCACCCCTCCCTCCTCCCTCCACCCCTCCCTCCCTTCCTTCTTCCACCCTCCCTCTCTCCCTCCACACCTCCCTCCACCTCCCTCCCTCTCTCCCTCCACCCCCTCCCTCTCTCCCTCCACCCCCCTCCCACCCTTCCTCCACCCCCATCTCCCACCCTTCCTCCACCCCCATCTCCCTCCCTCCACCCCTCCCTTCCTCCCCCCACCCCTCCCTGCCTCCCCCCACCCCTCCCTTCCTCCCCCCACCCCCTCCCTTCCTCCCTCCCTCCACCCCTCCCTCCACCTCCCTCCCTCCCTCCACCTTCCTCCATCTTCCTCCCTCTCTCCCTCCACTCCTCCCTCTCTCCCTCCATTCCCATCTCCCTCCCTCCACCCCCATCTCGCATCGCTCCATCCCCACCACATGTTATAGAACTCGGACATGCCCGAAGAGATGAGGATGGAAACCATGGAACTGTGCGTCACTGCCTGCGAGAAATTTTCATCCAGCAACGAGGTGGCACCTTACCTGGCAGAAATACAAACATGGTCAATCTGGGCAGAGCAGAAATGCAATTGGATACAGCAGGGAACCTGCGCTACTCAATTGATGAGAAATATGTTCAGGCTGAGGAAAGAGGGATTTTGTACACCAACCTGTGGGTCTCTGGATTACCTGGGTTCTTTGGTGCCCATCAAAACAGGCCAGCTGGGTACCTTTGGCCCATTACAAATGGGTTAGCAGGGTACCATGGTCCCCATATAAGTGGGTTAGTAGGGTACCTCGGTGCCCATACAAGAAGGTTACCTGGGTACCATGGTCCCCATATAAGTGGGTTAGTAGGGTACCTCGGTGCCCATACAAGCAGGTTAGTAGCGTTCCTTTGGCCCATTACAAATGGGTTCGCAGGGTACCATGGTCCCCATATAAGTGGGTTCATAGGGCACCTCGGTGCCTTGGTGCCCATACAAGTGGGTTAGTAGGGTACCTCGGTGCCCCTACAAGCAGGTTAGCTGGGTACCTCGGTGCCCCTACAAACAGGTTAGCTGGGTACCTTGGTGCCCATACAAGTGGGTTAGTAGGGTACCGCAGTGCCCCTACAAGCAGGTTAGCTGGGTACCTTGGTGCCCCTACAAACAGGTTAGCTGGGTACCTTGGTGCCCATACAAGTGGGTTAGTAGGGTACCGCAGTGCCCCTACAAGCAGGTTAGCTGGGTACCTTGGTGCCCATACAAGTGGGTTAGTAAGGTACCTCGGTGCCCCTACAAGCAGGTTCGCTGGGTGTCTTGGTGCCCATACAAGTGGGTTAGTAGGGTACCGCAGTGCCCCTACAAGCAGGTTAGCTGGGTACCTTTGGCCCATAACAAATGGGTTAGCAGGGTACCATGGTCCCCATATAAGTGGGTTAGTAGGGTACCTCGGTGCCCCTACAAACAGGTTAGTAGGGTACCTCGGTGCCCCTACAAACAGGTTAGTAGGGTACCTCGGTGCCCATACAAGAAGGTTAGCTGGGTACGATGGTCCCCATATAAGTGGGTTAGTAGGGTACCTCGGTGCCCACACAAGCAGATTAGTAGCGTACCTTTGGCCCATTACAAATGGGTTCGCAGGGTACCATGGTCCCCATATAAGTGGGTTAGTAGGGTACCTCGGTGCCCCTACAAACAGGTTAGTAGGTTACCTCGGTGCCCATACAAGCAGGTTAGCTGGATACTTCGGTGCCCATATAAGTGGGTTAGCTGGGTACCATGGTCCCCACATAAGTAGGTTAGTAGGGTACCTCGGTGCCCCTACAAACAGGTTAGCTGGGTACCTTGGTGCCCATACAAGTGGGTTAGTAGGGTACCACAGTGCCCCTACAAGCAGGTTAGCTGGGTACGATGGTCCCCATATAAGTGTGTTAGTAGGGTACCTCGGTGCCCATACAAGCAGGTTAGTAGCGTACCTTTGGCCCATTACAAATGGGTTCGCAGGGTACCATGGTCCCCATATAAGTGGGTTAGTAGGGTACCTCGGTGCCCCTACAAACAGGTTAATAGGGTACCTCGGTGCCCATACAAGCAGGTTAGTAGGGTACCTTGGTGCCCATACAAGCAGGTTAGTAGAGTACCTTGGTGCCCATACAAGTGGGTTAGTAGGGTACCTCGGTGCCCCTACAAGCAGGTTAGCTGGGTACCTCGGTGCCCCTACAAACAGGTTAGCTGGGTACCTTGGTGCCCATACAAGTGGGTTAGTAGGGTACCGCAGTGCCCCTACAAGCAGGTTAGCTGGGTACCTCGGTGCCCCTACAAGCAGGTTAGCTGGGTACCTTGGTGCCCATACAAGTGGGTTAGTAGGGTACCTCAGTGCCCCTACAAGCAGGTTAGCTGGGTACCTTGGCGCCCATACATGTGGATTATTAGGGTACCTCGGTGCCCCGACAAGCAGGTTAGTTGGGTGCCTTGGTCCCCATACAAGCAGGTTAGTAGGGTACCTTGGTGCCCATACAAGTGGATTAGTAGGGTATCTCGGTGCCAATACAAGTGGGTTAGTAGGGTAGCTCGGTGCCCCTACAAGCAGGTTAGCTGCGTACCTTGGTGCCAATACAAGTGGGTTAGTAGGGTACCTCGGTGCCCCTACAAGGAGGTTAGCTGGGTACCTTGGTGCCCATACAAGTGGGTTAGTAGAGTACCTCGGTGCCCCTATAAACAGGTTAGCTGGGTACCTCGGTGCCCATACAAGTGGGTTAGTAGGGTACCTCGGTGCCCCTACAAGCAGGTTAGCTGGGTACCTCGGTGCCCCTACAAGCAGGTTATCTGGGTACCTTGGTGCCCATACAAGTGGGTTAGTAGAGTACCTCGGTGCCCCTACAAGCAGGTTAGCTGGGTACCTCGGTTCTCATACAAGTGGGTTAGTAGAGTACCTCGGTGCCCCTATAAACAGGTTAGCTGGGTACCTCGGTGCCCATACAAGTGGGTTAGTAGGGTACCTCGGTGCCCCTACAAGCAGGTTATCTGGGTACCTTGGTGCCAATACAAGTGGGTTAGTAGGGTAGCTCGGTGCCCCTACAAACAGGTTAGCTGGGTACCTCGGTACCCATACAAGTGGGTTAGTAGGGTACGTCGGTACCCCTACAAGCAGGTTAGCTGGGTACCTTGGTGCCCATACAAGTGGGTTAGTAGAGTACCTCGGTGCCCCTACAAGCAGGTTAGCTGGGTACCTCGGTGCCCATACAAGTGGGTTAGTAGGGTACCTCGGTGCCCCTACAAGCAGGTTAGCTGGGTACCTTGGTGCCCATACAAGTGGGTTAGTAGGGTACCTCGGTGCCCCTACAAGCAGGTTTGCTGGGTACCTTGGTGCCCATACAAGTGGGTTATTAGGGTACCTCGGTGCCCCTACAAGCAGGTTAGCTGGGTACCTCGGTGCCCATACAAGTGGGTTAGTAGGGTACCTCGGTGCCCCTACAAGCAGGTTAGCTGGGTACCTTGGTCCCCATATAAGTAGATTTTAATAATTGCTTTGATCTCATTTGTTTGTCAAGCACACAACTCCACAGTTGAATAACTGGAATTCCTGCCTTGTCCCCTCTCTCCAGCTTGCTGCCAAGATGATTAAGGAGTCCATGGACAAGAAGTTTGGTTCACCCTGGCAGGTTGTTGTGGGCGAGGGCTTTGGGTTCGAGATCACATATGATTTGAAAAGCATCTTCTACATGTTCTTTGGTGGAAGTTTAGCCATCTGTGTGTGGAAATGTTCATAGATCTGTCATGTACTGATCATTGGTTATTCCCACGCACACAGTCGCACCTGGTGGTTCGTCGGACACTCATTGAGGATTAGATAAAGGTTTAACCAACAGGTGAATGCAACAGTTTTAGCAAAACTGATGCTTCCCAACATCCTCGATCTGGACAATATCAATCGTCTTTATTGTGCTGGTTATGGTCCTGAGGCTGCAGAATGAAAGAGCTTAATTGTAGCTTTTTACAGAGTTGTGGTTGTGAGGGGAGGTGGTTGTGACATTGAACAGACGTTGGTGGCTGGGTAGGGGAGGTACTGTGCGAGTAGTGCGCTGTGTCTACAAGGATTGCGATGTCTACAAGGAGTGCATTGTGGTGGCAAGGAGTGCGTTGTAGTGGCAAGGAGTGCGTTGTGGTGGCAAGGAGTGCGTTGTGGTGGCAAGGAGTGCGTTGTAGTGGCAAGGAGTTCGTTGTGGTGGCAAGGAGTGCGTTGTAGTGGCAAGGAGTGTCTTGTGGCAAGGAGTGCGTTGTGGTGGCAAGGAGTGCGTTGTAGTGGCAAGGAGTGTCTTGTGGCAAGGAGTGCGTTGTAGTTGCAAGGAGTGTCTTGTGGCAAGGAGTGCGTTGTGGTGGCAAGGAGTGCGTTGTGGTGGCAAGGAGTGCGTTGTGGTGGCAAGGAGTGCCTTGTAGTGGCAAGGAGTGCCTTGTAGTGGCAAGGAGTGCCATGTGGTGGCGAGTAGTGCACTGTGTCTACAAGGAATGCGTTGTGGTGGCAAGGAGTGCGTTGTGGTGGCAAGGAGTGCATTGTGGGGGTGAGGAGTGTGCTGTGGTGGCAAGAGTGCATTGTGGTGGCAAGGAGTGTGTTGTGGGGGTGAGGAGTGTGTTGTGGGGGTGAGGAGTGTGTTGTGGGGGTGAGAACTGCGTTGTGAAGGCGTGGAGTGCATTGTGGAGGTGAGGAGTGTGCTGTGTTGGCAAGGAGTGCATTGTGGGGGTGAGGAGTGCGTTGTGGAGGTGAGTGCATTGTCGCATCGAGGAGTGCGTTGTGGCGGTGTGGAGTGCGTTGTGGTGGCAAGGAGTGCATTATGGGGGCGAGGCTTGCATTGTGGCGGCGTGGAGTGCATTGTGGAGGTGAGTGCATTGTCACAGTGAGGAGTGCATTGTGGAGGTGAGTGCACTGTTGCAGTGAGGGGTGCGTTGTGGAGGTGAGTGCATTGTCGCACTGAGGAGTGCGTTGTGGGGGTGAGGAGTGCGTTGTCAGGATGAGGAGTGCGTTGTGGCGGCGAGGAGTGCGTTGTGGCGGCGAGGAGGGCGTTGTGGCGGCGAAGAGTGCGTTGTGGCGGCGTGGAGTGCGTTGTGGTGGCGTGGAGTGGAGTGCATTGTGGAGGTGAGGAGTGCGTTGTGGAGGTGAGGAGTGCGTTGTGGAGGTGAGGAGTGCGTTGTGGAGGTGAGGAGTGCGGTGTGGAGTGCGTTGTGGAGGCGAGGAGTGCGTTTTGGCAGCGAGGAGTGAATTGTGGTGGCGAGGAGTGAATTGTGGGGACAAGGAGTTCGTTGTGGAGGTGAGGAGTGCGTTGTAGCAGCAAGGAGTGCGTTGTGGAGGTGAGGAGTGCGTTGTGGAGGTGAGGAGTGCGTTGTGGTGGCGTGGAGTGCGTTGTGGTGGCAAGGAGTGCGTTCTGGTGGCGAGGATTGCGTTGTGGAGGTGAGGAGTGCTTTGTAGCAGCTAGGAGTGCGTTGTGGAGGCAAGGAGTGTGTTGTGGAGGTGAGGAGTGCGTTGTGGTGGCGAGTGCGTTGTGGAGGTGAGGAGTGCATTGTAGCAGCGAGGAGTGCGTTATGGTGGAAAGGAGTGCGTTCTGGTGGCGACGAGTGCGTTGTGGAGGTGAGTGCGTTGTGGAGGTGAGGCGTGTGTTGTGGCGACGAGTGCGTTGTGGAGGTGAGGAGTGCGTTGTAGCAGTGAGGAGTGCGTTGTGGAGGCGAGGAGTGCGTTGTGGAGGCGAGGAGTGCATTGTAGTGGCAAGGAGTGCGTTGTGGAGGTGAGTGTTTAAGTGGAACAGCACTATAACCATGCTGGGTCCACGTGTGTTCGTTCCCCTTTGTATAGGATTTTTGTGGGATTATGAGTGGGATTAAACCATCACCATGCTGGGTCCACGTGTGTTCCCTCGTGTATAGGGTTTTTTGTGGGATTACGAGTGGATGCTTTAAACTCTCGGTGCATGCGTGTTCCCCTGTGTATCGGATTTTTGTGGGATAACAAGTGGGTGTAAACCATAAACATGCTTGGTTCATGCGTGTTCCCGCATATAGGATTTTTGTGGGATTACGAGTGAGTTTAAACCATCACCATGCTGGGTCCACATGTATTCCCCCATGTATAGGATGTTTGTGGGATTATGAGTGGGTTTAAACCATCACCATTCTGGGTGCATGCGTGCTCCCCCATGTATATGATGTTTGTGGGATTACGAGTGGGTTTAAACCATCACCATGCCGGGTTACATGTGTTCCCCTGTGTATAGGATTTTTTGTGGGACTATGAGTAGGATTAAACCATCAACATGCTGGATCCACTTGTGTTCCCTTACGTATAGGATTTTGTGGGATTACGAATGGATTTTTTAAACCATCACCATTCTGGGTGCATGCGTGTTCCCGCATGTAGGATGTTTGTGGGATTACGAGTGGGTTTAAACCATCACCATTCTGGGTGCATGCGTGTTCCCCCATGTATTGGATGTTTGTGGGATTACGAGTGGGTTTAAACCATCACCATTCTGGGTGCATGCGTGCTCCCCCATGTATATGATGTTTGTGGGATTACGAGTGGGTTTAAACCATCACCATGCCGGGTTACATGTGTTCCCCTGTGTATAGGATTTTTTGTGGGACTATGAGTAGGATTAAACCATCAACATGCTGGATCCACTTGTGTTCCCTTACGTATAGGATTTTGTGGGATTACGAGTGGATTTTTTAAACCATCACCATTCTGGGTGCATGCGTGTTCCCGCATGTAGGATGTTTGTGGGATTACGAGTGGGTTTAAACCATCACCATTCTGGGTGCATGCGTGTTCCCTCATGTATTGGATGTTTGTGGGATTACGAGTGGGTTTAAACCATCACCATTCTGGGTGCATGTGTGTTCCCCCATGTATTGGATGTTTGTGGGATTGCGAGTGGGTTTAAACCATCACCATTCTGGGTGCATGCGTGTTCCCTTGTGTATAGGATTTTTGTGGGAATACAAGTGGGTTTAATCCATCACCATGCCGGGTTACATGTGTTCCCCTGTGTATAGGATTTTTGTGGGATTACGATTGGCTGTAAACCATCAACATACTGGATCCACGTGTGTTCCCTTATGTATAGGATTTTGTGGGATTACTAGTGGGGTTAAACCATCACCATGCTGGGTCCATGTGTGTTCCCCTGTGTATCGGAATTTTGTGGGATTATGAGTGGGTTTGAACCATCACCATGCTGGGTCCACGTGTGTTCCCTTATGTATAGGATTTTGTGGGATTACTAGTGGGGTTAAACCATCACCATGCTGGGTCCACGTGTGTTCCCTCGTGTATAGGATTTTTGTGGGATTACGAGTGGGCGTAAACCATGTAACCATGTTGGGTCCACATGTGGTCCAAGTGAAGCGGTATCGCAGCTGGTGGTTTCACTTCAGGTTTTCCTGGATTGTGGGTCCAAATCTACCAAGTACTATGAGTATGAATGTTGCGTGGAGTTATAGATGACTCTCCTGTTTGCCCTCTTGGATTCACTTATAGGGACAGGTGTATATATAGATTGCAATTAATTTTCAGTTTCTTTTGTTTTTCAAAACATTTTCATTGATCTACCTTGTGTGCTGCGACGGTGTATACGGGTTGATGTTGAAATAAAACCTGAAAGGAAATGAAGCGTCCCTTATTTATTTAGACATTAAGCCAAGTATTGACTCAATACTTGGTTCCTTTCGATCGTTATTCCCATAATTTATAATTTGTTTTCACACCCCGATTCGTTTCATAATTGTCTAGTGTTTAGCAGCCATGCGAGTAAGATGTGCAGCAGTGATATCGGATTTTTTTTCCCGTGAGCTTGTTTATTTCTTTTATTTCTCGTGATTGCGTCGTCGCCCAGTGTAGGCTAGCGACGCAAGCACGTTGGTTGAATGTGAAAACGTGATTACGCCAGACTAGGAAGTGACGTTTATTTGCACCGTTTACGTCATGAAGCAGGTTCGTGTGTGTTGTTTGTGTTTCAGGTATCCTGTGATTAGTTGTGGATCTAATTTACTGAGCAGTTATTGTCAGGTTTACATGGGTAATTGGTTTAGGGGGAAGTTGGGGGAATTCGTTTGACGTGACGTTTCCTGACGGGAATTTAAAACTTCATTTTCCGTAACATTTTGCTTATGTTTACATCGAACTTATTGAACCAATCGCTCATTCTATTCTTTATCCGCACTATCGCGTCGACCTGATTGCTGTAATCGTGAATCGGTATAAACACAAGCCGAATGACGTGGAGTTTGGCGTCTCTGAGATCTACAAGAATCTATATATACTCACATGCGTGTACAGCGAAAATTCTCAATTAACCAGTAAGATCACTTTACCGGTATAATGAGGTAAAGATACACCAATTAGATATTAGGGTCACTAGGTCAAAGGTCATGTTAGGCAAAAATCATGTTACCACGATAACTTGTGAACCAGTGATGGAATGCTGACCAAATTTGGTACAAGTATGTATTATGATGCAAAGATGAGCTTATTTGATTTTGGGGTCAAGAGGTCAAATGTCAGACGTTCTGTCAGGTAAAAATTCTGTTACAGAGCTAACTTGTGAACCAGTCATGGGATTTGTCACCAAACTTGTATTTTCATCCATTTCACATTCATCCACTCCTTCAGTTACAAGTCAAGCTCCTCCCCTTTCCATGCATTCATCCACTCCTTCAGTTACAAGTCAAGCCCCTCCCCTTTCCATGCATTCATCCACTCCTTCAGTTACAAGAGTCAAGCCCCTCCCCTTCCATGCATTTCTGTTGCCCTTCAACTTCAAGCCCCTCCCATCTCCCTGACATTCACTCAATCCTTCAACTTCAAGTCAAGCCCCTCCCCTTTCCATACATTAATGGTGCCCTTCAACTTCAATCCAAGCCCCTCAACTCTCCCTAATATTCATCTAATCCTTCAACTTAAATCCAAACCCCTCACCATTCCATACATTAATGGTACCCTTCAGCTTCAAATCAAGCCCCTCCACTTTCCATACATTAATGGTGCCCTTCAGCTTCAAATCAAGCCCCTCCCCTTTCCATACATTAATGGTGCCCTTCAGCTTCAAATGAAGTCCCTCCTCTCCCCAAAAATTCTCATTAACCATTTTGTCCTCGCATGACATGAAAGCAGAAACGGTGCCATGCAGGATTATTGTTAATAATGTAAACTTGTGACAAGCTGTGACGTCTACACACCGACTCGTTTCTGGTATTGCCCTCAATGGATCTCGCCCAAACAACCCAAGCTGGTGTTTGTTCTGAATTTGTCGACCTTTACATCCCATTTTCACCTTTTTGGCATTCTGATGTCCGCATCCATGTTGTTCGGCTCTTTCGTCAACCTTTCCACGGTTATGGTCCGTTTGCGTGGTTGCGGTGATCCGGTTGTTGAGACTTGTGCCATGTGCAGCCTTTGCATATCGACACCCACGACGTATCTTTGGAGTTTGGAGCAGAAGACGACCCTGTGCGACAGCATGCTCGTTTGAGGTGAGTTCTGCAGTTCACCGATATTTGTTTAGTTTGAGATGCAAACAGTGGATTTTCTCAGTAATGATGATTGTATTAAACTTTTTGTTTCTAGGCATCCATTGGCGACTGTTTTCCACCTACTGTTCCGCGTTGGAGCGATAATAACCTATCTACTGTGCAGCTGGTTCAGTAACAGCTTCATCGTCAGCTTCGTTGCAATAATTCTGTTACTCTCCTTTGACTTCTGGACTGTGAAGGTAACTCAACTGTGCTCGTAATGTCTGTGTTATGTACACACATGGGGGATTTGAGGGTCGGGGAAAAATGTAGGAAACATACTTGGCAAAGGGGAAGCAAATGAAAGAATAGGGAGTGAGAAAAGGAGGGTAAAGGGGTGTAGAACATGGAGGAGGTTGGAAGGTAAGGAATATGAGGGGTGGGGTCAAATTCCACTGTCTTTGGCTATTCCGGAGATTGTTGGGCCTTGAGGTTGTTGTTTTTAAACCTTAAGGTTGATAGAGGGTCGTATCATGTAAGAGTGAGATGACGAGGTAAACAACACGACGCACGGACAGTGGCGTAATAGGGCCACGGTTGGATGTAACAAGCAAGGGAATGAACCAACAGGAAGAGAGTAAGCACAAAGCTGCAGGTATGAGGGTTGCGTTAGGTAGGGTTAATGAGGGTAGAAAGGATTGTCGATGGGAATAGGAGACAACTAAAGGTGTTGCACCACTTGCTTTGAAGTCCTGGAGGGAAGAGTGCGATTTGACTGTCTCCAGAAGGCTTTTCCAAACGTGAGGAAAGCGGACAAACAGTGGAATCGCTCTCTGTGACAACCGTGGTATACTGACAACAAAAGATGAACAAAGGAATGGAGGTGAATGGAAACTAGATTTTGGGAATCTCATCAGGAAGGGGTTGCTAGAAGAAGGCATGCATCTTGAATGAGCTGGAGAGAGTGGATTAAGCTTGACCGGAGGAGAGGTGGTAAAATAAAAGAAAGGAGCACCGACCTGACTGCAATGCGAGAGCGACAAACCTTGTGCTTCGGCCTCATCACAGGAGATTCCAATAATGTTGAGAGCTTTATATTCCACAGAATCCATGTGATGCTGGGACACCAGCCTATAGAGGAGAGCCTTGAAGGCCGACTGTAATTCTAAATTTTAAGGAATGACTTGGAACGACGGAGGATTCCCGTTCGCGCCTGGCTTTGGAGGCCAGCTTTACGATACAATCAGCCCTGGAGATTTCACGGCCGACAGACATTGTCGAAACTGATTGTCAGAGATCGCACCGTTTGAAAAGAGGAATGGCTTGACAGCGGCCATGATAGATTCCTCGATTTAAAATGGAAGTTAACTTACTGGACTAGAGTTGAGAGGATGTGTTTTTTGGCCATTTTGTGAATGGCACTAGGTTTGCTGAAGAATGTGTCGAAGAATATGGGAAGCAGCCTAAGGAGAAGGACAGACTGTAGGACAAAGGAGAAGAGCAGACTTACGAGAAGCAAGAATGGCAGAACTGGATTTGAGAACACGGGCACTGATGCCGCCTGGGCTTGTCACCAAAACGGGGTCAAGGCCGGACAAAACTTTAATTTTTTTGGGTAAGAGGGACAAGTCCAGCAGACAGTGGGTACAGTGGTTCCGATGGCTTAGGTACACAACACTTGGAAGCAAACACAGAGATGTGAAATTTTGCTTTATCTCAGGAATAGTATTTGGTTTAATGCCATTTGAGGTTATGGACGGGATGGAGGAGGAGCACACACCAGACACTGACTTGACGAGGCATCACCATGACAGGGTAAGGAGACAGGTTGGAGAGTCAATCCTTGAGATTTGTAAGATGATGTTTTCTGGCTTACCAGAATATGGGCACACGTAGCGAGCCTTACGGAATGAATCAAAGTTGCCCTCAGTCGGCTAAACCTTCCATGTTAAGAAAGGAGGCTGCTTGATTGAGACAAGCTCTCCACATAATCAATGTATCAATGGTCTACAGGATGGAGAGGAAAGCCACAGGTTGTATGGGATAAACCTGTGCATGAGCAAGAAGTATTCGCAGGTCGAATCAATATCAGGTGCTTTGGAGATGGTGGCCAAATCCTGTTGTTTGAGGACAGATTGAAGTCCCCGCCAGTTGACCGAAGCGAACAGCCACATCCTGTATTGTTGATGTTGCTCCCTCATAACAGCCAGAGAGATGTGAACTTTCACAGGAGCCAGGACAGGTTGTCTGGTAAGTTTGTCAGTAAGAGGTCCAGAACGGAGGACATACCGTTACAAGAGATGTGTGTCGGGAATTCCATGGCTGGCTGTTGTGGAGCTAAGACCCAGCCACCTGGTATGCTACCAGCCACCAAACTGCCACAGTTGAAGAACAGAGTTGGGAGGGATGGTAACAAGTCGATCTTCGTAGGAGGAAATGAGGTGTATGTGGAGGCATCATCATTTGGTGAACAGCATACTACACAAACATAAGTTGGTTCCGGAGGAGGTATACGTAGCCAGTGGTATTCCATTGGGTTAGGAGGGGTTAGTGCGGGCTATGGACAGGGAAGAATCGTTCTCAATATAGACAGCAACACCGACACTGGGACAGGTGTAGGGCCTGTCAAAGCGGAAAAGACATAGTGGAATCAGAGACATTCTGAGAGAGGAATGTTTCTGTTAAATATATAATGCTGCAGTTAAATAAACAGCTGCAGCAGTATCCCAAATGGAAAGCGGTAATATTAGGTCAGAGACTTCAAAGCTTGGTCGACCACAATGTTAATAAGGGGTCGAGGATGAGCTGAGGGGACTGTGGGCTCATGGGGTGTCAAGACACGTGTGGAGAGATATGTGATGGAGTACAGGCACGAGTGCTAATGACCATGAGTTAGCATTCTCTCCAAATTGGGATTCTCTTGCAACTTACGGATTCCCAGTTATGCCAAACGAGGATGGACATTGTGACCAGGATGAAGGGAAGGGTTGTTGAAAGCATGGAGAAAAATAGCGCTGTTGGATTGCGACGGGACATGTGGCGCACGCAGGTTTGTGAGCTTGCCAGAAAGGAAACGGAAGACGCGGAAAGAAAAAGGGTTTCGGCATGTGTTTGGAATGGACAGGAAATGGGAGATGAAGTGTTGAAAAAAAGTCATTTAAAAGAAGCTTTGGATATAATTAAGAAGCAATTAGTGCTTCAAGACAGAAGAAAGAAAAGTTGAGAAGGAAAAAATAGAAATGAGTGAAGGAAGGAGCGAAGGAGAAAGAGGGTAGAATGAATTGACAATTGTCGCGATTTATTTACTTTTCCTTTTGCGATTTTTTTCCTGCTTTTTGAGAAGATTTGCATTGAAAAAGAGTCCACACACGCGAGCGATCCTAATATCGAATCCACACACGCGAGCGATCCAAATATTGAAACCACACACGTGAGCGATCTAAATATTGAAACCACACACGTGAGCGATCCAAGTATCGAATCCACACACGCGAGCGATCCAAGTATCGAATCCACACACGCGAGCGATCCAAATATTGAAACCACACACGTGAGTGATCCAAGTATCGAATCCACACACACGAGCGATCCAAATATCGAATCCACACACGCGAGCGATCCAAATATCGAAACCACACACGCGAGCGATCCAAGTATCGAATCCACACACGCGAGCGATCCAAATATCGAAACCACACACGCGAGCGATCAAAGTATCGAATCTACACATGCGAGCGATCCAAGTATCGAATCCACACACACGAGCGAGCCAAATATCGAAACCACACACGCGAGCGATCCAAATATCGAATCCACACACGCGAGCGATCCAAGTATCGAATCCACACACGCGAGCGATCCAAATATCGAAACCACACACACGAGCGATCCAAATATCGAATCCACACACGCGAGCGATCCAAATATCGAATCCACACACGCGAGCAATCCAAATATCGAATCCATAAACGCGAGCGATCCAAGTATCTAATCCACACACGCGAGCGATCCAAATATCGAAACCACACACACGAGCGATCCAAATATCGAAACCACACACGCGAGCGATCCAAGTATCGAAACCACACACGCGAGCGATCCAAGTATCGAAACCACACACGCGAGCGATCCAAGTATCGAATCCACACACGCGAGCGATCCAAGTATCGAATCCACACACGCGGGTGATCCAAATATCGAATCCACACACGCGAGCGATCCAAGTATCGAATCCACACACGCTAGCGATCCAAATATCGAATCCACACACACGAGCGATCCAAGTATCGAATCCACACACGCTAGCGATCCAAATATCGATTCCACACACGCGAGCGATCCAAATATCGAATTCACACACGCGAGCGATCCAAGTATCGTAACCACACACGCGAGCGATCCAAATATCGAAACCACACACGAGAGCGATCCAAGTATCGAAACCACACACGCGAGCGATCCAAGTATCGAATCCACACACGCGAGCGATCCAAGTATCGAATCCACACACGCGGGTGATCCAAATATCGAATCCACACACGCGAGCGATCCAAGTATCGAATCCACACACGCTAGCTATCCAAATATCGAATCCACACACACGAGCGATCCAAGTATCGAATCCACACACGCGAGCGATCCAAATATCGAATCCACACACGCGAGCGATCCAAGTATCGAATCCACACACGCGAGCGATCCAAGTATCGAATCCACACACGCGAGCGATCCAAGTATCGTAACCACACACGCGAGCGATCCAAATATCGAATCCACACACGCGAGCGATCCAAGTATCGAATCCCCACATGCGAGCGATCCAAGTATCGAATCCCCACACGCGAGCGATCCAAATATCGAAACCACACACACGAGCGATCCAAATATCGAAACCACACACGCGAGCGATCCAAATATCGAAACCACACACGCGAGCGATCCAAGTATCGAATCCACACACACGAGCGATCCAAGTATCGAATCCACACACACGCACGATTCAAGTATCGAATCCACACACACACACGATTCAAGCCTCAAGGCCACACACACAAGCAATCCAAGTCTCGAGGTCACACACACGTGCGATCCAAGTCTCAAGTCCACACACACAAGCAATCCAAGTCTCGAGGTCACACACACGCGCAATCCAAGTTTCGAATCCACACACACGCACGATTCAAGTCTCAAGTCCACACACGCGAGCGATCCAAGTATCGAATCCACACACGCGAGCGATCCAAGTATCGAATCCACACACACGGGTGATCCAAATATCGAATCCACACATGCAAGCGATCCAAGTATCGAATCCACACACGCTAGCGATCCAAATATCGAATCCACACATGCGACGATCCAAGTATCGAATCCACACACGCAAGCGATCCAAATATCGAATCCACACACGCGAGCGATCCAAGTATCGAATCCACACACGAGAGCGATCAAAGTATCGTAACCACACACGCGAGCGATCCAAGTATCGAATCCACACACGCGAGCGATCCAAATATCGAAACCACACACACGAGCGATCCAAATATCGAAACCACACACGCGAGCGATCCAAATATCGAATCCACACACGCGAGCGATCCAAGTATCGAATCCACACACGCGAGCGATCCAAATATCGAATCCACACACGCGAGCGATCCAAATATCGAATCCACACACGCGAGCGATCCAAGTATCGAATCCACACACGCGAGCGATCCAAGTATCGTAACCACACACGCGAGCGATCCAAATATCGAATCCACACACGCGAGCGATCCAAATATCGAAACCACACACACGAGCGATCCAAATATCGAAACCACACACGCCAGCGATCCAAATATCGAATCCACACACGCGAGCGATCCAAATATCGAATCCACACACGCGAGCGATCCAAATATCGAATCCACACACGCGAGCGATCCAAGTATCGAATCCACACACGCGAGCGATCCAAATATCGAAACCACACACACGAGCGATCCAAGTATCGAATCCACACACACGAGCGATCCAAGTATCGAATCCACACACACACACGATTCAAGCCTCAAGGCCACATACACAAGCAATCCAAGTCTCGAGGTCACACACATGCGCAATCCAAGTTTCGAATCCACACACACGCGCAATCCAAGTTTCGAATCCACACACACGCACGATTCAAGTCTCAAGTCCACACACACAAACAATCCAAGTCTCGAGGTCACACACATGCGCGATCCAAGTCTCGAGGTCACACACACGAGCGATCCAAATCTCGAATCCACACAAACGCACGATTCATGTCTCGATTCCACACAAACAATCCAATTTTCGAGGCCACACACACGTGCGATCCAAGTCTCGAGTCCACACACACACACAATCCAATTCTCGAGGCCACACACACGTGCGATCCAAGTCTCGAGGCCACACACACGTGCGATCCAAGTCTCAAGTCCACACACACAAACAATCCAATTCTCGAGGCCACACACACGTGCGATCCAAGTCTCGAGGCCACACACACGTGCGATCCAAGTCTCGAGTCCACACACACACACGAGCGATGCAAGTCTCGAGTCCACACACACACACGAGCGATGCAAGTCTCGAGGTCACACACACGCGCGAGCGATGCAAGTCTCGAGTCCACACACACACACGAGCGATGCAAGTCTCGAGTCCACACACACGCGCGAGCGATGCAAGTCTCGAGTCCACACACACGCGCGAGCGATGCAAGTCTCGAGTCCACACACACACACGAGCGATGCAAGTCTCGAGTCCACACACACGCGCGAGCGATGCAAGTCTCGAGTCCACACACACACGAGCGATGCAAGTCTCGAGGTCACACACACACACGCGCGAGCGATGCAAGTCTCGAGTCCACACACACACACGAGCGATTGAAGTCTCGAGTCCACACACACACACACACGAGCGATGCAAGTCTCGAGTCCACACACACACACGAGCGATGCAAGTCTCGAGTCCACACACACACACACACGAGCGATGCAAGTCTCGAGTCCACACACACGCGCGAGCGATGCAAGTCTCGACTTCACCCAATCCCGAGTGCGGATTTCTCAAATGTTGTTCATTTTTCTCAGAATGTAACAGGTCGGTTGATGGTTGGGCTTCGTTGGTGGAACCATATTGATGAAGAAGGTAAAAGCCAGTGGCTATTTGAGGCCCGAAAGGTAATGCTGTTTGCTGGATTTGGGGAAATAAAAAGTTATTTGGGTTTGTATCGTGAGTGCATTCTACGATGTTGTTGAAAAAAACCTTTTCCTCTCCTTCACCCAAGCCTTCACAAAAGAACAAACAGCTATCATCTGAAGCTGAGGTGCGGATTTTTTGGCTTGGCTTGATCGTCTGCCCCTTAATTTGGGGAATCTTCTTCTTCAGCACCCTGTTCTCATTCAACTTCAAGTGGCTGGTAAGGTCCTTTAAAAGCTGGCTGTTGGCTGAACACGTGCTTCCCAGAAGCTAATCAAGGAAATTTAGACTCAAGAGAAGGCCATTTGGTCAATTGTGCCAGGACCATGGTCCCAACAGAGAACGACCTTTACTTTTATGATTGGCGATACAGCGCTCCCTACTATTATTACACGAAAGATGGCAGCACTTGTTTACTCAGAGTAAGCCACTTAATGGTGATGACATAATGTAACAGTGATTTTCTTTTGTGTGTAGAGAATCGAGGCTCGTGGAGGATCTCGATTCTAGATGGATTAACAAGGGCTACGGCTTAACAGCGTTGAATGCTTCGCGGCTACGGCGTACCAGCCGGGGCTGAATGACTGCTACTGGCTATGAATTAATGGTTATGGCTTAACGAGGTGTAGGCTGGCTTATTGACGGTGATGGCAAAGACCTAACGACTGCTTCTGCTTCACGACCGACACAGCGAGCGAACGAACAGCAAAACGTGTTCCGGACGATACTCATAGTGCTCGATTCTCTACAGGCGGTGGTTGTCACAGGCGTCGTCCTCCAAGGAGCTAACCTGTACGGCTACATCCGCTGCAAGCTTGGTGGGCAGACAAGCATCACCTCTGTTGCCTCTAACTACCTTGGTACACAACTACTGCAAAGGGTGAGACATGTGGACTGTCGTGTGCACAAAGGCTTTGTGGTTTTTATTCCCTACTTGGTCTCACATCTCTGGTGTTGCATTTTGTTTTAGCCGGACGTCAATTCTGGAAATGTCTAACCACTGAACAGGTATGGTTTGAACTCTGATGCCATCAAGTACAAAGGGGTTTTGTTTCTCATCACTAACTACATTCAATGTGGGTTATGTGCAAGTTTCCTTTGATTCCATCAAGTTGTGAAGAAAAAAAAAAAATTCCGCCTATCTTGGTATTCCTTCCTTTGGGGTGAGGGTGGAGGTGCAATTGGAATTATCTGAGCTATGGAACCACGATGTATTATAAATGCACACAATCAGTAATGACAACAACAACAACAACATGCATTTAAGGCCATTTTCCCTGCTAGAGCGGGGGTTAGCATTGCAGTCCCCATGACAATCTTCTCCATTTTGCCCTATTTTCTGCATCTCTCCTTGTTAACCCCCTTGCCCGCATTTCTTCTTCCACCATCTTTAGCCAAGTCTTTCTCGGTCTTCCCCGTCCTCTACTTCCTTCTACATTAATTTCCATCACTCTTCTCAACCAGTCACTTTCATCCTTCCTCAACACATGACCAAACCATCTCAACCTCTTCCTCTTCACAGCATCAATCACAGGCAATATTCCAATCATCTTTCGCAATTCATCATTTGTCTTCCTCTCTCTCAACGATACTCCGCACATCCATCGAACCATTCGCATTTCCACCCTTTCCAGCCTCCGTTGCTGCTCTACGTTCATTACCCATGTCTCGCTCCCATAAATCATAACACTTCTCACACATGCAGCATACACCTTTCCCTTCAGCTTCAGCGACACTCTCCTCCTCATCAGCACGCCACTCAGTTCCCGAAACGTCTTCCATGCACATCTCACTCGAGCAACCGTTGCCGAGTCTGATCCACCTTCTCCATTCAGCATGTCTCCGAGGTAGCAAAATGTTTTCACACCTTCCAGCTTCACGCCGTCTCCAAGATCCAACTCAGCATTTCCTCCATCTGCAGCTCCCTCTGTGCACACCTTACATTTGAATGTAGCTGCCACACTGGTAAATGACCCTCTCAGACCGCTACATTTTGATGAACCCACTCAGCGCACATTGTACATTGAATGGAGTTCACTCCGACACCCTCCCTGCACACAGCACACGGCCACTTCCCAGTTCTTTCCACCTCACCACATGCTTTACCACTTGCCATCACCTTCGTCTTTCCGATATTCACCTTCAGACCTTTTGTCTCCATACATTCCTTCCACTTGTTCATCTTTTCCTTCAGTCCATCCATACGTTCCGCAATCCACACCAGATCATCTGCATACAACAACTCCCACGGTAAACCCTCCTTTACGTTCTGAGCCAGCACCTCCATCACAGCTACAAATGGTAGTGGGCTTAGTACCGACCCCTGATGCACTCCCACCTTCACCTCAATCTCACCACTGTTCCCGTCCTTCGTCCTTACAGCTGTGCGCGCTCTTTTGTACATTGCCATCACTACTCTGATCAACCATTCCTCCACTCCTAACTTCCTCAATGCCCATGTCAATACTTTGCGTGGAACCCTATCGAATGCTTTCTCCAGATCAACAAACCCAAAAAACAACTTCTTCCTCTTCTCCATGTACTTCTCCTGCAACTGCCTCACAATGAAAAGCGCATCTGTCGTTCCTCTTCCTGGCATAAATCCAAACTGTATTTCGTCGATCTTCACTTTCTTCCTTATCCTCCTCTCCAACACCCTTTCCAATACCTTCATTCCATGCTCCAATAACTTTATCGCTCGGTACGAGCCACATTCCAGAGGGTCACCTTTCCCCTTGTATCGAGGGACGAGGGTACTCAGTTCCCAATCCACTGGAATGCAGCCTTTTTTCACCACCAGATTACAGATCTCTGTCATTCTCTTCACACCCCAAATTCCTGCTGCCTTCAACATATCTCCCACAACTCCCGTCGGCCCTCCCGCTTTTCCACTCTTCATTGCTTTTATCGCTTCCTCAACTTCCTTCTCAGTTATCTTCTCTGCTGGTTCTAAAACTGGGTTACTCTCTATGTTGCCATCCCATTCATTCTCTGTATTCAACAGCATTTCCATATATCTTTTCCATCTTCCTTTAATTCCATCTGGGTCGACAACGATTTGTCCCACTTCATCCTTCAAGCAACTCACCCCCATCACATCACACCTCTCTTTCGCTATGTGCTTTGCAATCCTGAATACTGCTTTCTGACCCTCTTCCGAATCCAAGCGTTCTCCGAACATTTTCCTACATGCCTCCTGCGCCTTTGCTACCTCTTTCTTTGCAGCCTTCCTGGCTGCCTTATAACTTTCATGCTCTGCTGTTTCTGCTCCCGTACCCTTCGCCTTCTGCCACTCCTTGAACTTCTTCCTCTTCTCCTCAATCCTCTTTCCAACTTCATCATCCCACCACCATGTTTCCGAGTGCCTCGGTGGTCCTTTTGTCCATCCACATACCTCACCAACGGCTCCCAACAGACTATCTTTCATTGACATCCAACCACTTTCAAGCTCAACCACATCATCCTCTACCCTACTCAGCCTCTCTTTTAATGCCTCCCTTACTGTCACCTCTTTCAACCTCTACACCTTCATTCTTGGTTGGTACTTCACCCGCCGCACTCTCCTCGCACCTTTCACCCTTATGTCGCAGACAACCAAGTGTGCTGTGAAACAGCCTCCTCCCCCGGGATCACCTTTGTGTCCCGGAGGTGCCCCCTATCTCACCTACGCACCATCAGGTAGTCAACGGTTGTCGTCGATCCACCTGACGTGTATGTAACAAGCTTATTATCCTCTTTCTGGAACTGAGTATTACAAATCAACAAATCAGCTCCATCAGCAAACTCGAAAATCCTTTCACCTTCTCCATTTCTCACACCATATCCGTAACCCCCATGAACTCCCTCAAAACCATCCATACTCCTTCCCACATGTCCATTCAGGTCTCCTCCCACCACAAAAACTTCCTCATCTTTCACGTTTTCCATCAGCTTCTCTATCGCACACCAGAACTTGTCCTTCTCTTCATCGCTCCGACCAACCTGCGGAGCATATCCCGAGATGACGTTCACCAAGAGCTTTCCAATCATCATTTTCACCATCATCAACCTATCACTCACTCTAGTCACACTCACCACACTGTCTACAAACTCCTCAGAAAACAGGACACCAACACCATTCACGCCCTCCGGGCACCCTTGCCACACAAACTTGTATTTCTGTCCCTGCCTACCCTTCACCATTCTCACACCACTTCCCTTCCATCTCGTCTCTTCAGTAATCAGTAGTGAGTACACGTGTTTTTGCTTCATGTACGTAACCAGCGTTATTTTTATTTATTTTTGGGAGCGATTGAGGCAGCGGTCTGTTGCCTATACACCGCCTTGATAATAAAGGGATGTGCCACAAGAACGAGTTGCACGCTTGGAACAAGATCACCCATAGGATAGATACTCTGCTCTGGTATTAATAATCATAAGGATAATTAAAACTGCGAGCAGTGATGCTTCGGGGACAAGACGCCCCATTCTGATTGGACAAGTGCGCGATAACGTCCTTGACAAAGGCAGCCCGGACCCGATTTTGCAAAGTTTGAACTGAATCGATAAAAAAATGTTAGGTGGTGCATTTTGGAGGTTTTCATGAAATCCAATATGGCCGCCACATCACGTGACTTATGACGTCATCCCTAGGATATACATTAACTCAAGTTGAAACTTAGACCACTTATAGTATGCAACTCAATCGATCGAAAAATGAAGGAGAGATCACTCTCCTTCACTAAACTAAGTTTATACACTAAACTAAACAGATACACTAAACAGATCACAAAGTCAGCCTTCTTTCACCTGAAAAACATTGCCCATCTCCGCGCATCCCTCTCCTCCACGGCTGCAGAAACCCTCATCCACGCCTTCATCACCTCCCGTCTGGACTACTGCAATAGCCTCCTCTATGGTTCACCCTCAAAAAATCACCAATAAACTCCAATACATTCAGAACTCCGCTGCCCGTCTACTCACCCATTCCCAGACCCGTGACCACATCACCCCCGTCCTTTACAAGCTTCACTGGCTCCCCATTCCCCAGAGAATCCAGTACAAAATCCTCCTCTTGACATACAAAGCCCTCCATAACCTGGGCCCCATCCTACCTGGCTGACCTCCTCTCTAGACACACTCCCACCCGCAACCTCCGCTCTGCTGGTACCAACCTCCTGACCCCCTCCATCCGGACCAAATTCAGATCCTGGGGGGACAGGGCCTTCTCCATCGCTGCTTCCACCCTCTGGAACTCACTACCTCACACCATCAGAGACTCCTCCTCACTCACCACATTCAAAACATCACTAAAGACCCACCTGTTCAACACTGCATTCAACATTCAACCCACAGCATTTAACCCCTGACTATCTCTTCTCCTTCTCCCTCCTTTTGCTTTAAATATTTCCCTATTGATTCTTGTCTTTTTGCAATTGTTGTTTTCATGTATTGTTATGCATTATGTTTTCCACTCTGTCAAAGCGCCTTTGGGCTCCCTGAAAAGCGCTATACAAAATAAATGAATTATTATTATTTTTATTATTAGATGTTTCAAAGGTTTTCATAAATCCAATATGGCTGCCTTATCATGTGACCTGTGATGTCATCCAGATGCTATGCATCAAGTCAAGTGGTATACTATAAGTGGTCCAAGTTTAAACTCGATCAAAAAATGAAGGCGGGGATGCATTTTAAAGGTTTTCCTAAAATCCAATATAGCCGCCTTGTCCGTGACCTATGACATCATCAATTTTATTTTATATTTCATTGCCAGACCATGACTGATCAAAAAAAAAAAATCATATTCAAGTTATTGTTGATGTGTAGATGCCACAAAAAATGTTTGGTGTTAATTGGATTTTTTTTTTTTACCTCAACGTAGCTGCCAAACCGCTTCACCGATGACGTCATCTTGTACAACTTTTTTGCACCATGGGTAGTCGATCATAACCTGACGAGAATCAAATCGATAGCATTTGTGGTTTCGGAGAAGAAGATTTTTTATTATTAAAGTTTTCGCTTAATTCCAAGCTGGTTGCCATGGTGATTGCAAAATCAAAATTCAGAAAAAAATGGCATCAATTCCCATTGGCCCTAACATTCCTGGAAAGTTTCAACTTGATCGGAGCAACAGTGCCGATGCTACAACTTCCACAAATTTCCAATAACAAAAGGAGACCCAGTCTCTTGTAGACTTGGTCCCCTAATAATGATATGTCCTAGTACATGTATAGCCCGTGGTCATTCCCGTAGGGAGCGGGTGCTTCTAATGTCTTTAACAACCAATCAAAATGAGTGATATTGGTTTTGTTGTGACATTGGCTAAGGCTCACGGAGGAGTGTGTACATAAATCTCGTACCAGGAAATGACATTTGGACATGCACTTTACATGAACGAGGACAGAGTGGTACATGGTGGATAAATCAACACAAGGCTAAGCGATTTGAACTTGTGGTCCCAGCATCGTGACCTTAGTACTCAACTGAAAAAAACAAATGAGAAAACGTGGTCTAATCTGAATAACCAGGAAAACTATCAATGTACATATGGGACCGTCTCATTGCTCGGTTTCAGAGCTGCGTGTCCCAAAGGAAGGAGCCAATGAAGTCCAACAAGGAATGATTATGGTTGTTAAGAGAATGGGCACCTCCATCATGTAGGGCAGTAGGGCGACAGGTTGTGTAATGTAGAGCAGCAAATGACTCGTAAGCACATGGAATTACAGCATCGTGGCACCACCGCTGTCTGCTAAAAGCCCTTTCGGCCTCCATTTTTGTTGCTCTCATTTGCCATCTCTGCACTTGCACAAGCTGTTTTTGTCCTTGTGTAAGGAGCGACCTATGAATGCAGATCCATTAGTCATGTCACGTGGTTGTCCTACTCCATTAATGGAGTCACGGTGTCGCACTAAGGCAGATCCATTTGTTATGTCACACGGGTGTCCCGCCAATGCATGCCCTACTGCAGTAGTCGTTTCACGGTGTCCCATCAATGCAGATCCATTAGTCATGTCACAAAGGTGTCCTACTGCGTCCTGTGGTTGCCTTATTCCATGAGTCCTGTCATGTAGGTGTTCCACTAATGCAGATCCATTAGCCATGTTACATGATTTTACTTTTTTTCCCCCTTCCAGGCTATGAACAGGAACGCTGAACAGACTAACAATTGATTGTTTCCATGGTGATTTTGTACGTCTTGGAGAAAGGCTGAGGAAGAGATGGATGAAGCAAGCCTCGTCATATTTATGGGTCGGTGGGTGTAAAGGTCTCTTTCGGTATTTCAGGCTCATTCACATCTCTTCTGGCACACTTAGCAAGTTAACTTTACATTGTTAAACCTTGGTATTACCTGGCACTTTCAACTTTGTTTGATCTAAACAATTACACCTGCTAAGATACTGCGCTCAGTTTGTATCATGCGGAATTAAAATGTTTCATTGCAACAGGAATTTCCTTTGTTTTTACTGCCAATGGTGATTTTGTGTGTGTGTGTGTGTGTGTGTGTGTGTGTGTGTGTGTGTGTGTGTGTGTGTGTGTGTGTGTGTGTGTGTGTGTGTGTCCGTGTCCGTGTCCACACCTTATGTTACTGCAAATAAGAACGTGAGTGGAGCAACATATGTAGAGAACGATATCTAACCCATATAGAAACGAGTGTGGTTACTCATCTTGCTTTCCTCATTCAGAACCAAAAAAAACACCTGAAAACCATCTTGGCTTGGTCAATTCGACCGCACTCCAAAATGAAGGCCTTTACTCAGACTACATTTCCAGTTTGTTGCATTTGTCTTTAGTGATATCCACTCGCTGAGGAAGTCCACATTCTTGTCAACAGTACTTGCTTATCCCCGATCCTACTCCATTGCTTTTGGTTTTTCCGGTTTCGCTTCACAGAAACGTTGTACACCTGAAAACAAAGAAAAAATATGGACATGTCAAGTATAGTGTGACGGCTTTTCCACAAGCACTCTTTCAGACCAAATCGTTATTGATACCAACATGAGAAACCACAACGGACTTTATGTACAGTGCCTATAGAAAGTCGACATCCCCTTTCAATTTTTTTTCACCTTTTGTTGCCTTATAGCCTGGAATTAAAATGCATTAAATCTGACTTTTTCCCACCTATATTTACACATCGTAACAAACAACTTCCAAGTGAAAAACAAATTCTACAAAATTCACAATTAATTAAAAATACAAAACTAGAACATCTCAGTTGGATAAGTGTCTACCTCCCATATAATAGCAATTTGTAAATTAGCTCAGGTGTAACCAAGTTAATTGGCCTCCACCTGTGTTAAATTGCAGTGATTCTGACTATTTCAGAATAAAATCAGCTGTTCCTGTAGGTTTCCTCTGCTGGGTAGTGCATTTCACAGCAAATACTCAACCAAGAGCACCAAGGAGCTTTAAAAAGACCTCGGATAAAGTTGTGGAAAGGCATGGATCAGGGGATGGGTATATAAATATTTCAAAAAGGCCTTGAATATCCCTTGGAGCACAGTCAAGACAATCATTAAGAAGTGGAAGGTGTATGGTACCACCTCCAAGACCGTGCCTAGATCAGGCCGTCCCTCCAAAATGGATGACCAAGCAAGGAGGAGACTGATCAGAGAGGTCACCAAGAGGCCAATGGCAATTTTGAAAGAGCTATAGGCCTTTATGGCATAGACTGGTCACTGTGTGCATGTGATAATATCCCAAGCACTCCAAGTCTGTCCTATACGGCAGTGGTACAAGAAGAAAGCCATTACTCAAAAAAGCCCACATTGAGTCCCATTTGAGGTATGCAAAACAACACTACAGGGATTCTGAAGCCATGTGGCAAAAAGTTTTGTGGTCTGACGAAACCAAGATGAAACTTTTCGCCCTAAATGCAAAACGTTAAGTTTGGGGCAAACAAAACACAGCACATCACCCAAAGAACACCATCCCGACTGCGAAGCATGGTGGTGGCAGCATCATGTTATGGGGATGTTTCTCATCAGCAGGGACTGGGGTACTTGTCAGGATACAAGGGAAAATGGACGGAGCAAAGTACAGAAATAAATGATTTAATGCAATTTAATTCCAAGTTATAAGGTAACAAAAGGTTAAATTTTTGAAAACGCAGTGTTGACTTTCTATAGGCCACTGTGTATGATTTGTGCTGTAGATTTTTATCCCTTAAAATATTACATGGTGCTCACTGTACTGCACCCAGAACGGTATAACACCAGATGATGCGGTAACATTTCAAAGACTTTTCAAAGATCTCGTTCGATCACGAGATCCTAGCCTCGCGCATGTAGACGCAACAACCGTGTTTAAGATTTTGTGCAATGTGAACAGGAAATGGGTTCGTGCAGGTGTGCACAACAACAGACGCACACGCAACCACAAAGACGTGGTGAGGGGAAACTGCTCCAAACAATTGGCGTAGTTACTCCGAGCAATGCACAAGGGAAACACATGTTTAAACTATGTTATATACACCATCTGGCTCCTCTCCCATCCTCCATACACCCCAATAAATGATTAAAAAAAAAAAATCCTTCATTGAAAAACCTTCAGAAATATCCTTCAGAGAAAAAAAAAACCCCCAATAAATGATTAAATTGAAGGTTATTTCACATTGCTGAAGGAATTAACCTTTTTTCCTTCATCAGTCAGTAGTTGCCCCTAAAAAACATGGGTCATGAAGCTAAAGCTTAAACGACTGGTGGAGTTGTTTTTCATCGTCCCCTTCTATACCCAACCCCACTCAAGATCAACTATCCACGGACAGACAGTCGACAGTCCAATGGAAGGCTTTGTGCATACCATGTGCCAAACACATCTGACATCTTATGGATACTTCTCTCCTAAATGTACATTTTCTGTCTTTCACCATTTCTGAACATTTGCACCAAAGTACAGTGTTGTTGGTAAATGAAAATCAGCCCAGAGGTTCAAATCTTACCAAGAGATGTGCACTTAGCAGTGAATTGAAATGGAAAACATTTTAAACGATCAGATCCAAGCTGATGGAACCATCAATATTTCATGAGGCTCTGCACATGCCAGGTGGACTTGAGGATACTCTTCCCATGTCCCTCTTCACCCCACTCCTCCCTCCGCCCTACTCCTCCAGTTCTTCAACTCTCCTGCTCCCTCCCCTCTTACCCTCCCTTCCTCCATTCTGCAGCTCTTTGTGATGAGTCTGGTGTATTCCTATAACGAGTCTGCTAATCCTGGTTCACTGAAGACCATAAAATAATCAGATTTTCAAGAGCAGATGATTTGAGGAGCCGAGCGGAGCTGGTTTCGAAGAACAGGAGGTTAGAGGTGAAGTTGTGCATGATCAAATCCAGCAGAGAAATATGGATTGGGAATCTCAACTGTTTGGGTTAGATGAGGTAGAAAAGAGTTGGGATGGGTTGGGTAGTTGAGATCCACATGTTACTTCAGAGAGATGCACAGAGTAATCAAATTTGGGAGGGTGGTAGACCACACACTTAAAACGTTGATCCAGGACATGGTTGGGGTACGGGAGGGGGGGCCCAACACGTCGGTAAAATGGAGCTTCTGAAATAGGTCGTAACCCGACCACCAGATGGAGCATTGTATCTGCCGGAGCAGTACGAGGGATACGAGCGAGTCTCGTACATGTTGCGAAACAAATGCTTGTGCTAAACAGATAACATGTGGGGATGACACGCATGGACTCGTTTGCGTGAGAACACACATAAAATAATACCGCTTGTGTTTATTAATTGTCTTGAACACTGGATTCCGATTCCGATTCATTTTACTAGCAGCTCGCATCTCTTTCCACACCGATTATAAACTTGCACACCATGGGATGAGGAAGGGGGTTGTGATATTTTATAATCGAACTGAGGCTCGTGGAGGAGCTTGCACATGATGAAGACATATGTATGTATGTGTATATATATATATATATATATATATATATATATATATATATATATATATATATATATATATATATACATAAAAATATATATATATACATACATAAAAATACATAAAAATATATATATATACAAACATAAAAATAGATATAAATATATATATATATTTTTTGTTGTAGTCTGCGTTCGCACTGGCTGAGGGTGGGGGTATGTATGCATCCAGGTGTAGCTGCTGCATGTGGATGTGTATGTGCCCCTGCTGGCCCACCTTAGCTGACCATATCGAGATTGAAGGGCCGAAACGGGATGATGCTGAGGACCTCGACTGAAGACCCGGTCAGAATGGCACACTTGAGACCAGGTGTGTTTTGAACATATTGTTACGGACACGGCTTAGATGTTATGATGGGCCGAGCGGAATGGCCGCCGTGTTCGCACAGTTTACCCGATTACACTCGAACGTTGGCCAAATCGCGCTACGCTAAATCAATGATGGAAAGGACACAACGACTGGGATAAATGAAACGACGCAAGGGGTACAGTTCTCAAGACCTCCGGAGGAGGATATAATTGGTGGGGGAGAAAAGGGGTAGATTACAAGGTATGAGGTAAAGCACAGAAGAGATAGGCACTTAGACACAATCTTATCTATCCCAGACAGACCACAGACAAACGGAACAAGACTGACTTACACAGGGATTGATGGCAGGGAAGGACAGGCAGTCGATAGCACAAGGTGCACCTTGGCTCAGGGACAGGATACAGCACGGTCCAGTAGATGCAGGGAGGTGTCACAGCGCTCGGTTGGTGGCGTCTCTCTTCCTTCAAGTCCAGCGCGCATCTGACGTCACCTCCCTCTTCCTGCGCATGCTCAGCGGGGAGTGACACGCCCTCGGCTCGTTGGCTCCGCCCCAGATGGAATCGGTCCGCCGCTTCTATTGGGTGCGGGGGGTTACCGGGCTCCGCCCTTGACGAGGAGCTGACAGCGAGCCCCTACGTGGTAACCCCGTCGGAGCACATGTTCGATGGCGGCTAACCAAGCCGGAGTGAGGACGCGCACTCCCCGCGCCGCCGCCGTTGTTGTTGCTGTTGTTGTTGTTGTTGTTGCTGAACCGTGAGGAAGAGCTGCGGGGAGGTATTGGGAGGTCCTAAACTTCCTAACGGTGCCATACAATCACATTCTGGTGCAACGAAGAGTCAGAATTAATGGAAACGAGTCCTTAACTGACATAGACTAAGAATAACTAGCAAGATGTCCTATAGTTGTCTACGTGAGATGCGATGGACCTGGATGCGACATTTAATGGGGGAAATAGGGGAAGGTCGGGTCTACAGAGTGTTGTTTACAGAAAATGGGACTAGGGAATGGGGGATTGGGGATAGTTGGGAAGTATTGGGGAAATAGGGGAATATTTACAAGCGGATATGGATGGAGGCCAATCTCATATCCGCAACATTGCACCCTTCTCTACCTCGGGGCGTCTCGACCCGATAAATTTTTACTTACTTTAGTGTGGCACTCAGATGTAGTTCCCTCTACTATTAACTCAACCCTGAGTGCGACAGTTTTACAGATGTTCACAAATGAGTAAATATGTCCCCCTGCGACGTTGCACCCTTCTCCTCACAGAAACACACCCACAGGATAACCGAATCGCGGAAAGAATCCTCAAACTAAACATACAGCCGGTAGGGAGCATTATTTACACAAGACTGATATTTACACTACGATCCAGGACCTGTTCTTTGAGGAACACATGCAGATGTTATGCATAGAGAGAGAGCACGCATGCCAGCATCGATACACCAACCCACGAGTGCCCTGTGGCCCTACGGCCTTTAATAATGTGCAGGGCACCCCATCCAAGCACCAAAAGCACCACCCCATACATACAGTCAGCACCATCCGGTGCACCAATAAAGTGTTCATAGTCACCGGTGGTGTCGCAGCCGGCCGATGTTCTGCCGCTGGTCTTGCCTTCCTGAAGTGCACTTGGCCTTCTGGCTTCTTTAAAAATAAAGAAAGGCGCCAACCGCGTCCATTTCTAAATTGTGGCCGTCAGGGGGGCCAACTAAAAGTGGTTCACCTGTATGGCATAGGTGCCACGTTGACCCAGAGGTCCATCAACGGGTGGTGCTTGCCCGCAAAAGAACTGCGGTCCATTGTGGGCGGCCACAAAAATTGCGGTCCATATGGTGTATCGATCCAGGCAGCAAGCAGCGAAAGTACAGGCCCACAACTGCGGAGCCAGCACCTCTCTCTCCTCTCTCTCTCCGCCCCAAAGCCAGATCCTCGGAGGTGGGAGACAAAAGAAAACAAGTGAGTAAGGTGGTAAGGGCGCAAAAGTGCACGCAATACAAGGTAATGCACACTGGGGGCACATGGGAACCAGGTGAGACAGGTACGTTCCTACCGTACGCCCCCCCCCCCCCCACCAGGTAACCTACATTGCCCCTCCCTTACCCCTTACTGTATCCACAAAACACAACACGACCCATAAACATCTACTTTACACATCAACAAACGTCCCTACTGTCTTCCCCGTTCCTCCCATAAACCAAATTTGTCTTCTCTCCCTCCTAACCAATCAAATTTGCCATTTCCAACTCTCATCAAAATTTGCCATCTCCAATTCAACATCAAAATTTGCCATCACCAATTCATCATCAATCCCTCCTAAGGAGGGAGAGATGGAATCACCCCAATGTCTCATCCACGTCGTGATGCGTCTCACAAATCCACACAGCAATTCTCATTTCCTGCAACACAGAACAAAGGAACACAGGTGTGGAGTCATCATCACCACAGGTAAGTGGCTGCGTATGGTGCGACAGGTTCATCAATCCTAACTATTTCCTAAATGACTTTAACAACTTTACATTACCCGGGGTCTTTCCCTGCCAATCCATTGGCCAACTTACACTATGGGTTCTAAAAACCAATTCCCATTGACCAAACTGTGATGCTTCTCAATTTGGGGTCTCACTCCCCCGATTCATCTCCCGGTGCCCTTGCACAATTTCTGGGCTGTGACGTGTAGCTCTCCCAGCAGGTCTACCCACCTGCACACCTCCACCACTGTAGTTGCCACCCGAGCTTACCTGCTCCTCACCCTAACCTAACTAACTGGGGAAGGCCCTCTCGCACTCTCACCCCCTCAGTGCCCTCTCTGGCACGGGTTGCCCGATCCACACCCGGGATCCTCAGGCACCCACTGACACTAACGGCTCCCAGAGCCCACCTGCGGCCTCACCTGGCCGACATCCTCACAGTGGTGGAGTGCCCAAACCAACTACACACACTAACAGGCTACACGCCCAGCCATTTCCACAACACTAATGCACCCATCCACAATACCATTCTTCCACCCGCACCACAGATGCCAATATCCAACCACAATTTACCTATACCCTCTACCTAACACTTACACTACCCGCCCCGGGTATCCGTGATGGGGGTCCACTCTTCCCCCATTCACACCTTCGCACCATGCACACCACTCCGTACCACTTACTCCATGTATTCCACACACCTGTACTTGCACACCTGTGCTCTCACACCTGGTGCCACCTGCACCCTTCTCTCCCCAAGCGCATTCGCGCTGATCCACAACACTCACTACTCATACACTGCTCCACACACCTGTCCAGTTCTCACACAGCATCATCTCATCTAACTACTCCCCTCTGAAACTTGCCCTTTCCAGTCGTCCCTTTAACTATTGCGCTCCCTCGTCATTATCATCCGCTCTAATCTACCTGCGTCCCCTCTACAGGTATCAGTCACTATCTAAACCTTAACGTTACCTAATGTCATTCTCTAGATCCCTAACAATATAACCTAACCCACCCGGGCTAGTTTTCACCGCCATACACCCCATAAACTATAGCGCATTTGCCCCCCTTTTGTGAGGGATGACAGAGTTGCCATCCCACCACATCGGGCATCTCCCACTACCAATTTTGCACATCAAATTTCAACAAATCAAAAATTTGCCAATCACTACCCATCATCTGCCAATCATTACTGCCAATCCTTTGCCAATCATCAAATTTTGTTTTTTTCTAATTTCGGGGCCAAAACACTATCCTCGTCATTACAGTCTACTTACTAATGCCTCTCGGTGCGCCAATTCACGTCTACAGCCCGGCTTTGTACAGCCGAGCAATGAACGCGGGTTGTTTTGTGCCAGCGGCTGGATACGTCCCGCATTCGGGGCAGGGACGGGGGCTTACCCGGCCCGAGACCCCACGCACCATCTCGGCACGGAGCCATCCCATGGCCCGATCTCGACCTGCCGGAATGCCTCAACAAAAAGTGGTCGCCATGACGACCCTTCCTATCGGGCTGCCCGCTCCGCCTAGTGGAGCACGGACGCGGCCGTTCAAAGCGAGGCCCAGCGTGGATCGCGTACGGCTGTCCTTTCGAACCCGCCGTGGCTCGGATCCCCGCTGGTTCCCGCGGCACGCGAAGCCCGGCACGCACCGAGGGCCCGATTCGGCTATAAGTCGCTCTAACCTCTAACCCGGTTACCGTCGATGCTTCACCTGCATGCTTACATGCATACGCTACCCCTTTCTTGCTCATACATCCAGCCGTTTCCATGCTCCTCGTCGTACCTTCTCTAACACACCCAGGTACACTCATTCCACTCCCAGCCTTGGTCACACACCTGACCACCGAACACTTTGGCACACATTCGTTGGTCGCACACCTCACCAACACACCTCTTCGCGCCCCCTCCTCGGTCACCTCCTCTGTGACAATCACAGGTGTGCCCTCACTCGCACACCCAACCACGTGCCTCACGACCAATTCCACCGTGCATTCCCACACACGCTCTACCATTCCAGGTGTGCATCCTTCCATTCCAGGTGTACATCCTTTCTCACCTGTCACAACCAACTCACGCTCCGTGTCACTCTTACTACTCTCACCTCCACTCTTGACAGCGCACTCACCCTTACTCTCGACAGCGCACTCTTTCCTCATGCACCCGTCCGTTACACACCTTTCTCGCGCACACTCTCCCGTCACACCCTCTGTAACACTCACCACAGGCGTGCATTCTTCCTTACTTTTGACAGCGCACTCTTTCCCCATGCACCTGTCCGTCACACATCTTTCTCGCACACCCTCTCCCGTTACATCCTCTGTAACACTCACCACAGGCGTGCATTCTCCCTTTACACCCTCCGTAACACTCCTCACTACGCGCTTCCATGTGCTCCCTCGCACACGCGCTACGACCGACTCACTCTCGACAGCACCCTCACTCCTTGGCACGCACTTTTTCCTCACACACCCCAGAGTCGGACTTTCTCGCACACCTCCTTTTTCGCACACCAGACCTGTCGCACACTTCACCAACGGCCTCTCACGAACACCCGGGTCCATCTCGACCCCCAAGCTCATTAAATCACCTGGCGCATCATACGCACGACCATATTGGTCACCACTTACACCGGGTCCTCTTTTTCTTCGCTTCTCCTCCATCACCTGCGAATCCCTCATCCGGTTAATGAGCACATCATCACGATCCGAACACAGACTTTGGACCAATTCTTTTACTTCCTCTTTTATCTCTTTCTTATCCCCTCTCCGTCGCTTCTTAATTTCGCTTACCCCTTCTTCCACTTCTTCTAATTTCTGCTTCACCTCTTTTATTTCCCGGTGCGTCTCCTCAAGCTCGTCCTCTAAGGCCACCTTGACCGTTTCTATGTGCGTCTTCACCTGCCGGTCCTTCGTCTCCATTACCTCTGTCACCTCGTCCAACCTCATTGTCAGTCCCTCATGTACCATCTGACATTCCCTCTTCGTCGCTATCAAGTCGTCTTTTAGTTCTTTCTGTGTCGCTTTTAACCCTCCTAGTACCGCAGTGTTCCTTTGTACCTGCTCCACTAACTCAGTCTGTCCCACTGTCAGTTGTTCTACTCCCAGCGTCAACTCCTCTATACCACCTTGCAATTTTACAGTCCCCTTTCTCACCTCCTTCTCCATGCGCTCCTTACAGTGCCTCACCTCCTCGCGCACTCCTCCGACCTCCTCACTCACACCTCTTCTGATCTCTTCTCCCATCACTTGCATCTCCTGCCCAGATGCCACCCTCATCTGCTCCATTTCCTCCCTGTGAGCATCCAATTTAGTTTCTACCCCCATTCTGACCCCCTCTATCTGCTGCCCCATTTGTTTAACTTCCCTTTCCGCTTGGTCCCTCATGTCCCTCAATTTGCCTTCCATACTGTTTTCTAACCCCTCTAACCCCTTTTTCATCCCTTCCATTTGATTCTCCTGAACGGCCATTCTGTTTTCTACCCCCATTAACCCCTCCTGTATTTCCCCTAATCTATTGTCTAATCCCTCTATTCTACTCCCTAACCCTCCGATCTGGGCCCCCATGTCCTCCCTCAATTTCTCGCTATTGGACCCCATCCTTTGTTCTAACCGTTGGCTATTGGCCCCCATGTCCTCCCTCAATTTCTCGCTATTGGACCCCATGTCCTCCCTCAATTTCTCGCTATTCTGGGCCATAAGGGCCTTCATTTGTATTAAAAAAAGGTTCAAATCTACCAGCGGCGCTACTACGGTCGCGGGCGCGGTCGCCGTGGCCATGTGCGAGGCGCCATTTTGCACGCCCGTAACCTCGTGTGCGAGGACGCCATTTTGCGACCCTGCCACCCTCACTGCTTCGCTCTCCTCATGTCCCTCAATTTGGTCCTGGATCGACCCTGCCTCACTCTCCTCTACCGGAACCCAGCCGTCTTGATCTGCCATAGCGCGACTTTCAAAATTCGGGTTTTTCTTTTTGTAAAACAAAATCAAATTTCGCCGTTAATAATTTCGAGCGCGTGAAGCGCGCTTCGGGTCCAATCCCACTCCTGACACCAATTGTTACGGACACGGCTTAGATGTTATGATGGGCCGAGCGGAATGGCCGCCGTGTTCGCACAGTTTACCCGATTACACTCGAACGTTGGCCAAATCGCGCTACGCTAAATCAATGATGGAAAGGACACAACGACTGGGATAAATGAAACGACGCAAGGGGTACAGTTCTCAAGACCTCCGGAGGAGGATATAATTGGTGGGGGAGAAAAGGGGTAGATTACAAGGTATGAGGTAAAGCACAGAAGAGATAGGCACTTGACACAATCTTATCTATCCCAGACAGACCACAGACAAACGGAACAAGACTGACTTACACAGGGATTGATGGCAGGGAAGGACAGGCAGTCGATAGCACAAGGTGCACCTTGGCTCAGGGACAGGATACAGCACGGTCCAGTAGATGCAGGGAGGTGTCACAGCGCTCGGTTGGTGGCGTCTCTCTTCCTTCAAGTCCAGCGCGCATCTGACGTCACCTCCCTCTTCCTGCGCATGCTCAGCGGGGAGTGACACGCCCTCGGCTCGTTGGCTCCGCCCCAGATGGAATCGGTCCGCCGCTTCTATTGGGTGCTGGGGGTTACCGGGCTCCGCCCTTGACGAGGAGCTGACAGCGAGCCCCTACGTGGTAACCCCGTCGGAGCACATGTTCGATGGCGGATAACCAAGCCGGAGTGAGGACGCGCACTCCCCGCGCCGCCGCCGTTGTTGTTGCTGTTGTTGTTGTTGTTGCTGAACCGTGAGGAAGAGCTGCGGGGAGGTATTGGGAGGTCCTAAACTTCCTAACGGTGCCATACAATCACATTCTGGTGCAACGAAGAGTCAGAATTAATGGAAACGAGTCCTTAACTGACATAGACTAAGAATAACTAGCAAGATGTCCTATAGTTGTCTACGTGAGATGCGATGGACCTGGATGCGACATTTAATGGGGGAAATAGGGGAAGGTCGGGTCTACAGAGTGTTGTTTACAGAAAATGGGACTAGGGAATGGGGGATTGGGGATAGTTGGGAAGTATTGGGGAAATAGGGGAATATTTACAAGCGGATATGGATGGAGGCCAATCTCATATCCGCAACAATATATATATATATATATATATATATATATATATATATATATATATATATATATATATATTGTTACAGATCGCGGTTTTAGATGTTATGATGGGCCGAGCGGATGGTCCAACCGCGACCGTTACAGGATCCCCAATTGGCCCGATTCCACCCGACGTTGACCAGATCGCACCACAGATATTCAATCGGGAAACCTCTAAAGCGACCGAAAGAGAATGAAAAGAGAAGAAGACAGAGTACGGAGGAAGAACAGATTTATTATACACACACAAGCAAAAAGAAAGAGCGACCAAAATTATTTACAGCAATGGATGGAAGAAGCAGTCACACAGTGCATCGTTAGCTTATCCTATTCAATTTACTTAACCCCAGGACAACGAGTAGGACAGACGATGTTCACACTTACACGGGGGATATTGCAGGCAGGTAGGGCTTGAGGTGGATTGCTGGAGAGGGAGGCAGGGTCGGAGGCAGCAGCTCTCAATTCCTCGCGTTTTTGGCGGGAAAACCCTCCGTCGCGTATCCGCTGCCGATGCTGTAGACGTCACGCGCTGGCTCGGGCACACCTGCTCCTCTCCTTCTGGTGGAGCCGTCTCCCTCCTTTCAGCGCATCTCTCCAAAGCTGGTTTCCTCTCCGAGTACCTCTCCTCTTTGGCTTGGAGCGTCTCGCATCTCACCGCTCCTCTCGTATGTCACCTCTTCGCTCATCTCCCAGGTCATCTGCCGAAGCAGTCCCTTCCAGTCCCTTTTATCACTCGGGGCGGAATCAAGCCACCGGCTGCGAGGGCACGCCTACCGGGTCGCTAACCGCGGTGCTGGTTGGCCAAGTGGGGTTGGCTCACTCCTCCCCTCTATGACGAGGTGGAGACACGCCTTTCTTCTCCGAGATGAGCACATGGGCAATGGCGGCTTGCGGGATTGAACACCACTCGCACCGCTTTTGAAAGGAACTTTGGAGAGCGGAGATGATTGGGGAAATTGGAAGGGCCTACGCTTATTTCGTTTGATACAATGCAGAGTCAATCTAGTGGGAAACACATATTTAGCCTACATGGAATAAGGAAATACACTATTTAAAAAGATATATCGTGGCCTGCGTGTAAGTTTCATGGAATTAACTAGGAGGACGGCTGCGACCATTATTTACATTACGAGGGTGTTACACATAACAAAACCATACTTTTTACATTCGTTACACTTCCTCCAAAATTGTCACACCTCTCAAAAACCGTTACACTTCTCAAATTCGTTACACTTCTCAAAACCGTTACAATATATATATATATATATATATATATATATATATATATATAAATATAGATATAAATTTTTATATACTAGTGAGACACCCGTGCTACACATGGGTGGGAGGCCAGAAGCAAACAGGCAATGCAGATACGGTGAATGCTAAAGCATGAAACCAATAAATTCCATTATAAATTCCACATTCCTGTAGCACCCTCAGTCGCACGTCAGACATGGACAGCAAGTTCGTGAAGGACTTCCATGAAAAACGTACCCGTTCGCAAACAAACGGGTACGTTCACGTATAGAAACGTCGATCGTGGGTCCGTGGCGAATCTGCATATGGTGATCCACGAAGTTCACGTTCAGAAAGTAGAAACCATCACGGCATGTCGTCATTTACTTGAACTCGATATCTCTTTTTTCATTCCAAACAACATAATTCCAATCACAAATTAATCACAAAATAAACTTTCAACAACATTGTTAATGTTTCCTTCATTGTAAAAACTACCAAGTCAACAGTTAAAAGGATTTTGAGCCGATAGGTGTTACAGCCTCGGCAAGATCGATGGAGACAGCGATCTGTTGGCTTATACACCGCCCAAATAGCTATGTGGAATTCTCTCATGAAGAGATTAAACCCACATCTTTTGAACTTTTGCCGAGGTCATTATTGGCGCTGAGGAAGCGCCTCTAGCGATTGACTTCCAGCCAGTGTAACGCTAATTCCTGTCACAGGAATTCTGAGATCATATAAGTGGGCGTGGCAGTTCCTGATTGGTTCGTGTTGGGGAACGCCTTCTCGCTGCCGACGTGACGTAAATTCGCGCACGCGCACTGGTGATTGGCGCTGAGGAAGCGCCTCTAGCGAATGACTTCCAGCCAGTGTAACGCTAATTCCTGTCACAGGAATTCTGAGATCATATAAGTGGGCGTGGCAGTTCCTGATTGGTTCGTGTTGGGGAACGCCTTCTCGCTGCCGACGTGACGTAAATTCGCGCACGCGCACTGGTGAAGCTTACTCGATCTTACTCGATCCCATATTACATGTACTTTCATTGCATACAAATTATACTTCCTCCTAGAAATTCCATGCCCGAACCTCAGCGCAATCCAAGAGGATTCACTTGTTTACTTTTAATGATGTTTATATACGAATCAAAAAGAAGATAATTGGTTTTGGGTCGTCCTTTCCGCATATCTCGTGGGACTGTGAGTTGGAGAGACGACCGTGATGGCGGGGAGGGGGTTGGCATTCTCTCAAGCAGGGATTCAACCCATGTCCTTATAAAAGGTCTTTGGCCGAGGTCACCGAGTCCGATCGGTGCAGCCGTGCAGCAATCGGTGCAGCCGTTTGTGCGGCACCCGGGAAAATAACGTTATGCGGGAGTCCAAAGCTGAAAATGCTGGAGGCCAAAGCTGAAATTGTAAAAAACAATATAGCCTATTTTACTCTATTTTACTTTTTACCTATTTTAATTTACCTATTTTACTCACCTAAAACAATATAGAGATCCCAGGATTACCCACCCAAAATATTGTTGCGATCGGTTCAGCCGTTTTTGCGGTACCTTCGAACGGACGGACATTTGGTGAATTATCGTAAGATATATATATATATATATATATATATATATATATATATATATATATATATATATATATATATATATATATTGTTGCGAATATGGAATTTGGCCTCCATATCCGCTTGTAAATATTCCCCTATTTTCCCCAATACTCCCCAACTATCCCCAATCCCCCATTCCCTAGTCCCATTGTCTGTAAACAACAATCAGTAGAGCCGACCTTCCCCTTTTTCCCCCATTAAATGTCGTGCCCAGGTCCACCGCATCACACGTAGACAACTTTCGGACATCTTGCTAGTTATTCTTAGTCTATGTCAGTTAAGGACTCGTTTCCATTAATTATGACTCTTCGTTGCACCAGAATGTGATTATATGGCACCAGTAGTGAGTTTAGGACCTTTCCCGTACCTCCTCCCATCTTCTTCCCCGTCTACAACAACAGAGGGGCGCTGCGCGGGGGGGAGTGTGCGTCCTCCCACCGGCTCGGTTCGCCGCCATCGACAATGCGCTCCAGACGATGCGCTCCAGACCATGCGCTCCACGGGGTTACCACGAAGGGGCTCCTTGTCAGCTCCTCGTCAGGGGCGGAGCCGGTAACCCCCCCCGCACGCACCCAATGAGAAGCAACGTGCCGATTCCACGAGGCGGAGCTGACGAGCTGAGGGCGTGTCACTCCCCGCCGGATATACGCGGCCACGTAGCGGACGTGACGTCAGATGCGCCTGAACGACGGAGAGCAGAGGAAGCCACCGCCACCCCCAGCGCGACGATACCTCCCCGCATCTTTGGACCGGACCGAACCGGGTCGATTCTGCCCTGAGCCCAGGTGCACCTGGAGCCATCGATACCCGCTTTCCTGCTATCAATCCCCGTGTGAGTCAGCCTTGTCCCGTTTGCCTGTCGTCTGTTGGGGTTAATATAAGGTTGTGTCTAAGTGCCCACCTTTCTGTGCTGTACCTCTCGTCCCTGTAATCTGACCTTCCGCACGAATATAATCTCCTCCGGAGGTCTTGAGAACCGTATCCCTGGTGTCGTCATTTTAATCCCAGCCGTGTGTCTGTTCCTTCATTGACCTAGCATCGCGCGACTAGTCAACGTTCGGGTATAATATCGAGTATAATCTTGTGCAGACGTGGTCATCCCAAAACCGCTCGGTGAATAACATCCAAGCCACGTCTGTAACAATATATATATATATATATATATATATATATAAATAAAGGAATATATATATATATATATATATTGTTACGGAGTCCTCCACAATCTCCTGGTCTCGGTAACCTCCGAACCCCGAGAGGAACCCCGGCAGAAAGATATATATGTTATTCCGTGTCGAAATCAATAGGGAAACCACACCATGAGTTATCCACAACCAAAGAATATATTAAAGAGCACACAAGAATCACGATACAACAATAATAGTAATCAACCTGACAATCAATATCTTAAGATGGTACCACCTTATCTAGTAACTTAACCCCAAACTCAAGGCACTCCCAGGAAATGGAACACCCCCTCAAGGGGGGAACACACTTCCCCCCCTCAAGAAAGAAAGTTTGAACACAGCGAAAACTTTCTTTGCATGCAAACTCTTTACACAAACAAAAATAAACTCACAACCCAAATCACCAATTCCCGTGAGCAACAATTATCAACATCTCAAAAATAAAGCAACAAAATTTCACACAACCCACAGAGATTTCCAAAGTTAATTCACTCTGGACAAAGCATCAACAACGAAATTGTCCCTGCCCTTTACATGTTCAATTTCCCCGTTGAACCCCTGCAAAGCCAAACTCCATCTCAGCACCCTCTGATTTTTTCTTTTGGTTTCTTTTGAATGAAGGTTAAGGGGTGGTGATCAAAATCCAAAGTCAAGCAAATCGATAGCACTTTTTTCCGGGAGGCCGAGCTGAGGGCCGGGTTCCATGGTGGTTGGGTGGTGAGGCCTGGTCATATTCACTACATGGACGCCTTTAGGAACGTGGAGTTCACGGTTAGTCCGTGTAGGAAAGTTCACTACATGGACGCCTTTAGGAACGTGTAGTTCACGGTTAATCCGTGTGGGAAAGTTCACTACATGGACGCCTTTAGGAACGTGGCGTTCACGGTTAATCCGTGTAGGAATCTTGGCTCGGCTGCTCCGCAGCATTCGGTGCTTCAACTCTTTCTAACTTTCCTAACAATCACGGTTGGACCACTTGTCACTGTAGTCACATGAATAGCGGTCTCCTTCTCGGCCACTGCTCTAATAATCCTTCCTTCGGGAGCTGCCATAACTCTGGAAGCCTCCATAATAATATCGATTGTGGCCACCACCAAAACTACTACTCCGTGGTCCTCTTCTGTAGCCCCCACGACACCTATGAAATGCCTTCCCTACTGTTATGGTCCGACCATCCAACTCCTTGCTATTCAGATCCTTTTCTGCAACTCTGGCGTCCTTTGAGTTTTCAAACGTGACAAAGCCAAACCCTCTTGACTTTTGTGTCTCCCTGTCTTTTATCAGCAGCACTTCCAAAAGTGGTCCATATTCGCTGAAGGTAGACTCCAGAACATCTTCCTTTGTTTTGAAGTTCAGTCCCCCTACAAAGAGCTTGCCAATATTGCCTCCATCCCTGACGTGTGTGTGCTGACACTTATAGTCCAGGACCTGCCATAGAGACCCGTATACATCTCTTTAGGCCTAGAGTTTGACAGTGGATTTGAGTATAGGATACCCCTAGCTTCAAGAATCTACTAGGTGGAAGTCTGAAATTTGTAGTATAAGCCGGAAAACGGCCATTTTCCAAGATGGCCTCCATGGGGCCATTGCCAAACAAGAAATACATATAAGTTTTGATATAAATGTAGTAGAGGGATGATTTTAGCGTCTATTTTCAGGTTTTCAGGTATGTCCAACTCAGTGGTGCCATCAAAAAATATTTTAGATGTTGCCTAGTTACCAAAATCCAAGATGGCTGCCACCCAAAGTTCATAAATCATGAAAACTAGTATAACTTAAAATGCCTATAAAACTAATTGGGCGTCAGGAAGGGCATCCGGCCGTAAAACATTGCTTCAAAAAGGGGACAAAAAACAACAACAACCACGGTTCCCGAAAAAGGCCAACCCCCGCTTTGCGGGGAAAAATGGCCTCTAAAGGTGGTTATATAGACACATAGTAGATGGATCATTTTTGTGTCTGTTTCTAGGTTTTCAGGTATGCCCAACTCAGTGGTACCATTAAAAAATATTTTAGATGTTGCCTAGTTACCAAAATCCAAGATGGCCACCACCCAAAGTCCATAAAGGACGAAAACTTGTATAACTTTTCATAGAAATGTAGTGGATGGATCATGTATGTGTCTATTTCTAGGTTTTCATGTATGCCCAACACCGTAGTGCTATCAAAAAAACATTTTGTATGTTGTGGGAGGGCGGTATTTTTAACAAAAATTTGGATGACTTCCTTTACAATAAATAGGAGGGAAGAAACAACAACAACCCACTTAACCAGAAGTGAAAAATCACTGATAAGGGACCTGATATAATGCATGCATAACATAATTTAAGGTATTTATATCAATAGTATTTCAACAATTTGACATAACATTTCATCTTTTGAGTGTTTATATCATATTTTAAAGGAAAATTGACACATTTACATATTATCGCCCATCCCAAATTGTTAAAAATAATGTCAATGCCGTGAGAAAATTTCAATGCGGCAGTACATGTCACAAGGTCAATGATGATAAAATGACATGTGCACATGAGATGCAGAGGGCTCTGTGTGAGAAGAAAAGGTCAGAAAAGAAGTTTGCAGAGCTTTTTGAGAAATCTTCAGAGCTTCTGGAACAATTTCAGAACTTTCTCAATGAGTGTTGTGCGAAATCTGAGGTGTGCAAATACTTGCAATTGTTTCAACACATAGCTAATGTCATAAAGCATGCCGTTGCAGCCAATCGAGAGGGAAACTTTCCTCTTCACATGGCTACTGTGGAAGCATCCCTTCCGATCTTCCGGGAGTGTGATTGTCTCAATTACCTCCGCTATGGCACATTCTATCTGGAATCAACAAAACTCCTAGAAGCAACTCATCCTGAGGTTTTTCGGCGGTTCATGAGTAGTCAGTTTGTCGTGAAGGATCAAGCTGCTGGCTATTTCAATGCTGTTGCTTCAGATATGAAGCTGGAACAATCAATACAGAGATCATCAAAGAGTGATGGTGGCATTGTTGGTCAGACAAGAAATCTGGCAATCATGGTTGAGTGGCAACTTATATTCCATGAAATTCTTCTTATCTCAAACAATTTCAGGGAGATGATGAATGATGTGTCAATGAATCACAGCGAATCAACAAGAGTTCATCATGAACTCACTGGTCGCAAAGCTGATCAGCTCAACAGAAATGTAGCAAGACTTCTTGAGTATGTAAGAGATAGAGGCAATCCTTACATCATCGAGGTTCCAGTTGTCAAGCTCCACAACCTCAACAAAGCAGCTGGCAGATGATGAAGTAGCAGTGCGGCTGCTTCAGATACAAACAAATGGAGATCGATTGTTCAGGGAATTCCGGAAGGAGCGGTTTCTGCAGAAGACGAAAAAGCTCTCCTTCACCATATCAAAAAGAAACCTGCCACAAATGGACTACAAAGCTCCCTCAGAAACAACTACTTCTTCTGTTACAGTTTCCCCCACAATGATGGCAGCAGCTCAGCGTGACATTGAGATTGTGAAAGAGCGGGGCATGGCACTCAACTGTATCTATGGCCATGATATCCTCCCCATTTCAGCAATATTTGAAGGTGACCTCCCCTCCAAACCAAACAAGAGTGCACTGATTGCTGATCTTGAGAAATATCTAATGGATGATGACATGCATTTTCCTGGGGGAGACTTTTCCGTTATCATAGACTTCATGTCTAAAATTCGGTCATTTCCTAACTTAGGATCCTTCGGAACATTCAGAAATGCAATTAGCTGTGTCCTATCTGCAGGCCACTCAATTTGCTCCAGGACCAGCCTCCATGTTGTATTTGACAGTTACCTTGAGTCATCAATTAAAGCTGGAGAAAGGCTACGTCGTGCTGGAGGAGTTGGGTCTGTTGACCTCACTGAACTCACTGCAGATGTCCCAGTACCACAGCAACTTGACAAGTTATGGACATCACCAACCAACAAAACCAAGCTGCAGCAGCTAGCTTGCCAGCTGGCATCAACACCCAAGCTCATCAAGCTGACTGTTGTGCTCAGTGGATGCATCATGGATGAAGAAGTTGTGCCAGCACAGTTGCTCCATTCAGGGAGGTCATCATCACCACCATCTGCTGAAAACTTCAAACCTATTAAAGCATTAACATGTAATGTGGAGGAATCTGATGATCGGCTAGTTCTTCACTGTGCATGGGAAGTGGATCAGGGGACAAGTCGGCTGCTTGTGATCTCAAATGACACAGACACAGTAGTGCGTTTACTACACTTTATCCCTCAAATGCGAGAGAGGGGTCTTCAAGAGTTGTGGGTAGAGTTTGGCTCTGGGGAGCGCAGGTGTCATCTACCACTACATATTCTTGCAGATAAATTGGGAGTAGTACTGTGCAGAGTTATAATGAAGGCTTATATCCTAACAGGTGATGATGCGCTCAGCAAGATTGGAACCAAACATGCATCTCTCTTATGTGAACCACAGAAGTACCTGGCCAATTTTGCGGAGTCCAATCAGTTAACTGAAGAGGTTATGAAGAAAGCGGAGGAGTATCTCGTTCATGTGTGGGCAGGTGCAAAGTCCAAGACAGCATGTCAGACCTTCAATCAGCTTCGAGTGGAGTGCCACATTCGTGCTACAACACCAAAGCCCCTACAGTTGCTACCCCCTACCTCAAGTGTCATCCATGGCCATATTCACAGAGCTTTCTTTGTTGTGCGTAAAGTCATGTGCCTTCTTGATGACAACCACTTGACTCTAGATCCAACAAACTATTGCTGGTCATTTGATAATGACATTCTCTTGCCTTCCAAATGTTTGAATCCGTTACCACATGGGAAGCTCATCATCTGTAAATGCATGGGAAAGTGTGATACAAAGCGATGTCAATGTAACAAGGCTGGTCTAATTTGTGTGAATTTTTGCCACAGACAACAAGGTTCTGTGTGCCAAACTAAGGAGGCAGCAGCCAGTGATTCTAATGTAGTTAGTAATATAGTCATTTACTAGATAGTAATGTAGATACATGTAGTGTAGTACATTACACCTTGCCGTTGATCCACTATTGGGATGTGACATTTTTATTTTATTTATTTTCAGTAAAAATGTTAAGTAATTGGACCATCATTTTCTTCTTATTCATTCATTGACTGCAGAACATTTGTTACACCACTGGGGAGCATTAATTAATTTTTGTGCTATGTCATATTAATTTGCCATATTTCCTCCTCATTTTTTAATTAAAGTTATGGTCAAGATTTTGATGGGAATATTTTAGACCTTAATAAATTTTTACTATTCCTCAATAAAACATTGTGTGTTCCTTACTTATTTGACTGATCTTTGATTTTGGTCATTTCTATAAAAAATTTCATGATTGATGAATTTAGGTGGTGAACATGTTGGGTTTTGGTAACAAGGCAACATCTAAAATATTTTTTTATGGCACCACTGAGTTGGACATACCTGAAAACCTAGAAATAGACACATACATGATCCATCCACTACATTTCTATGAAACGTTATACAAGTTTTTGTCCTTTATGGACTTTGGGTGGTGGCCATCTTGGATTTTGGTAACCAGGCAACATCTAAAATATTTTTTAATGGCACCACGGAGTTGGGCATACCTGAAAACCTAGAAACAGACACAAAAATGATCCATCTACTATGTGTCTATCAAAAGTTATACTAGTTTTCATGATTTATGAACTTTGGGTGGCAGCCATCTTGGATTTTGGTAACAAGGCAACATCTAAAATATTTTTTGATGGCACCACTGAGTTGGACATACCTGAAAACCTGAAAATAGACGCTAAAATCATCCCTCTACTACATTTATATCAAAACTTATATTGTTTGGCAATGGCCCCATGGAGGCCATCTTGGAAAATGGCCGTTTTCCGGCTTATGCTACAAATTTCAGACTTCCACCTAGTAGATTCTTGAAGCTAGGGGTATCCTATACTCAAATCCACTGTCAAACTCTAGGCCTAAAGAGATGTATACGGGTCTCTATGGCAGGGCCAGGACTATTAAGTTCAGGGTATTTCCTCTTCTCTTCAGGGCGCTTCCTACTAGGCTTTTCACCAAACATCGGGTTACCAGAAACTTGACCACCGGCCAAATCATTCCCGATAACAAAAGATACTCCTTCTACAGGAAGAGTGGCTTGTAAACCGACGGTGACCGGTCCTGACACCAAATCGGACTCCAAATGGATGACATCAAGTGGAGCACTAACACAGCCACCAATCCCCTGTAAACGAACACTATCACCAGTTGCCGTCTACTTTGACAATGGCAAGATGCCTTCAAGCATTAAAGATTTATGTGCTCCTGTGTCCCTCAATACCCTAACAGGTCTCCGGTTAGTCGAGGCTCCATCCAGTGACACGAACCCCTCTGAAATAAATGGTTGGTAACCCTTTTGAGGGCGATTTCTCACAATGGCCATTGCATTTGGAGTGGTACTAGTCGAACTCCGCTCCTGATTTTCCTTTCCCAGAGCATAACAGTGGGACATCAAGTGTCCAGGTTTATGGAAAAAAGCGCAAGTAGGCCAGGAGGAGAACCTCGTGGTTTGCCTCGAGCCCCCAGGAGGGTAGGTCTGCCTTGGAACTGTTGTCTTCGGATTCCTAGAAGTCGCGGTATCAGAGTGGTCCTCATAGTCATCTCGAGGCCGCACCCCTGAATTTTCGTTCTCCGCCCCTGATGTACCATAGCTCCCCTGGCTAGGTATAGGCGAGAAGTTAGGTTTGTGGAACCCCATCTTGTGTGTTAAGGCATAGTCATCTGCCATGGTTGCCACCTCATATAACTTTGGTACTTTCCTTTCCTCCAGATGTACTTTAATATCCTCGTGGACACACTGCTGGAATTCCTCCACCAGGATCAATTGTCGCAATAATTCGAAGTCTTTCCCAACCCCTTTGGAATCACACCACCTGTCAAACATGGTCTCTTTCATTCGGGCAAACTCCACATGGGTCTCACTCTCCCTCTTCCTGGCATTCCGGAATTTTTGTCGGTAAGCTTCCGGGACCAATTCATCGGCTTTGAGAATGTTTTTCTTCAATACCTCATAATCTGCACATTGGCCAATCGGTAAAGCCAAATAAATATCTTGAGCTTTACCCACCAGAACACTTTGCACTAATATGGTCCAGGACTCCTCAGGCCAGTTTAGCAGTTGAGCCACCTTCTCAAAGTGTGAAAAAAAAATTGGCTACCTCCTTTTCATTGAAGGGTGGAACCAGCCTCACATGTCTGCCAACATCCCAGGTGCTCTGACTAGGTGTCGAACCAGTCGGCATGGATGGTACCTCTCCCCGTTCTTTCATTACATCCAGCTCCTTGAGTCTAATTTCCTGCTGAAGCGCCATTTCACGGTCCTTTAACTCCCTGTCGGCTTTTCTCTCCTCTGCTTCGAGTTCCCTTGCAGCTCTCCTTTCCTCTGCTTTTTCCTCTTCTAACCTTTCCTGGAGTTCTCGTTCCTGTGCTGCTCTTTTTTCCTGGAGTTCTCTTTCCACTCTCCTTTCTTCTGCTTGTTTCTCTTCTAACCTTTCCTGGAGTTCTCTTTCCTGTTCTGCTCTTTCCTTTTCTGCTTTCCTTTCCTCTGCTTTTAACCTTTCCTGGCTCAGTAATTGCAACTCCAGTTTCCGAAGCTCCACATCTTCTGGTTCCTTGGGTAACCAATCCCAGGCTACCTCTTCCCATGTTCCTAATCCCACCATATATTGTATCACCACTGTCTGCATCTCTGTCTTCCTCATATTAGTTCGGACCTCCAAGCTAAAATGTTTGGCCAATTTCAAGAGGTCCGATTTTACTAACGCTCTGAACTGTGCTTCACTAGGGGTCACTGCAAACTTCTCTGCGTTAAACTCCATGGTGACTATTGTTAACACCTGTTAACCTTCACACAAGAAATTTTTAAAAACCTTTTTTTTTTTTGAAAAATTTGGGAATGTTGGAACAAGTTCCAAATTTGGGAATTCTGGGAATGTTAGGGAATTCTTTCCCAGACTAAATTTAGGGAATTTTAGATCCCGGACGCAGACCCAATTTTGAGGCCACGAGTCAAATGGACGAGCCCCCAATTTCTGTTACGGAGTCCTCTACAATCTCCTGGTCTCAGTAACCTCCGAACCCCGAGAGGAACCCCGGCAGAAAGATATATGTTATTCCGTGTCGAAATCAATAGGGAAACCACACCATGAGTTATCCACAACCAAATAATATATTAAAGAGCACACAAGAATCACGATACAACAATAATAGTAATCAACCCTACAATCAATATCTTAAGATGGTACCACCTTATCTAGTAACTTAACCCCAAACTCACGGCACTCCTAGGAAATGGAACTGAGCCCTCCTCAATGTCTCGATAACCCTCCAAGGCAAATTTGATTCGCTCCAGCGATCGTTGGAACCATGTCCGATCCAGATCAAGTGAGGCGTAGGCGGTCGACGCGACACCGAAGTCACGTGGTCCAACACCCAGCAAACTCGCGGTAGAATGGAAAATCTCCAAAGACGCGCGCCGACGTACACGTTTGCCGTTCAATCAGCGAATCGCCGTGTACTCCTCAAACGCCGCTTTATTGCACAGCCGTCCCCGGCAAATCACCAGAGGATAAGCCCAACCGACGCGACAAAAACCTTTTCCGATGAAAGTAGCGCACGGGGCGAAATGGCAGACGGCTCTCACTCGAGCCAGAGCTTCTAGGCAAGGATTCTCCGGAATCTCAATGCCGGTACCCGACAACGCAGGCTCCACAATACTCCGGTGATATCACCTATCGCACGAACTTCCTTTCAAGGACTCAAAGTCCACTCGCGACGTTCGCTCAACTACGCTCGCAACAGAGCTTCAAGACACGTTTCGTCTTCCACCTTTTCCTCATGACTTCTTCTTCTTTATTCCTTTTCTTCCGGGTCACGATCCCTGTATCATTTTACGTTAACCTTTTAAACTTTAGATAGCTGTTCCTGAATACTAAACCTTTTGAGAATAAAAATAGTACCTAATATCAGAAATATGTCAAGTGGGTGAAAAACACAACAGCGGAAGTGACGAATCCGTAACAATATATATTGTTACGGTTTTTAGAACCTTCACTTTGTAAATTTTGGTAAATGTTCCCTTATAAATAATCCCCTGTAAATATCCCCATTATTTGGCTAATATTAAAGATTGCACCCTAGTTAGTCCATGTACAACACGTAGAACACCAGAGGACCTCTCTGTAGTTATCTCATTATTATGTGTTTTAGTTAAGGATCTGTTCCCAATAGTTGAATCTGCGTTGTATTAATCAAATAAGATAGACTCCTTCAATTATCCCCAATCATCTCTTCAAAGTACCAGTAGCGGTATTGCAGCATTCGCTGCCCTTTTGGTTGTTTGCTGGCCCCAAGCCGCCATTACGCACGCGGTCAGAGTGGGAGGAAAAAGGGGAGGAGTGGGTTCGAGCGCCAGGAACGAGGCGTGGCCTGTCAATGTCTCCTCAAGAGGTGGAGCCAGCGGGCCCTCGCCGGTCAACCAGGGCCGAGGTGAGCCGACCGGTAGGCGTGTCCTAGGAGCCGGCGGCTGGATACAGGAACGCCCAATAAAAGCGGCTGGGAGGGACTGCTTCACGAGAGGAGTGTGAAGGTCCGAGATACGAGGTACCAGATGAGCATACAGCTGAATCGTAAGGCAGGAGAGTGGGTCCGTTGACGACGACAATACCGCAATATCTTCGCATTGTCCGACCGCGTGAAACCGATACGTGCAGCTGCCGCCGGGTTTCGCCTCAAGCCCGGAGCGTGGACCGGAGCGCGACCTGGAGCGGACCTCGACGCTGTGCCATCTGCCCGGACCTTCCTGCCCTGCCATCTGCTTGGACCTTCTCCCCCTTCCAGCCATTCCTTCCTGCCATTCCCTATTTGTGTAAGTCTGTTTGTTCTGTCTGGGCGTATGATAATATAAGACTGTTTTTAAGGTTGCCCTATGTCCTTTTATTTCCTCTCCTTGTATATTCCCTTCTTTCATTTCCTCTTGTAGATAGTGAATAAACCTGTGTTCTTTCTTACCCTTTTGGTTTCTTCTTCCCCCGATCGCTTTAGTCCTTCCCAATTGAGTACCTGTGGCACGATTCGGCCAACGCTCGGAATCGGGTTTAGTCTTTTGTTAACGGCCTGAGTCGCAGCTCGCTTTGCTCGGCACATCCATTCACGCTGCGGCCCGGGTGGGAGTATCTCCTCACTTACGGGCGGTGGTAGTAATTAGTTAGTAAGACTGATTGGGCTTACAACCCTACTTACCACCGACCGGAAGTGACGTCATACTTCCAGGACCGGCCGACGGCCAGCTTGACAGGACAAGGGGATTAACCCCCCCCTTGCTAACGGGAGTGCCGTCCCCCGGATCCCTAACAATTGGTGTCGGGGAGTGGGATTTGGACCCGAACCAAATTTTTAAAAAACATCTGAGAAATTGTCAAAATTTTGAGCGGCCGAAATTTTATTAACACTACTAAATTTAAATCGTGCCATGGATGATCAAGGCGATCAGGTGCCGGTAGGGGAGAATGAGGAGGTAGAGGCGACCCAGGACCCCAGGGAGGAGATGGGGGAGATAGAGGAGGAGGTTGAAGAAGGTGCGGTAGCGGGGGTTGCAGGTGCACAAGATGGCGGCGCCTCGCACGAGGTTGCAGGAGCACAGAATGGCACCTCGCACATGGCGGCAGGGGCCGCGCCCGCTGCGCTAATGGGGGTGGGCGAAATGCAAGCCTTCATGGCACAATTCATGGCGCAGATCCAGGCGTCCATAAAACTGGAGGGGGACAAAACGCAGGAGCACATTGGTGAATTAAGAAATGATATGGGCAATCCAATTGGGGAATTAAGAAATGAGATGGGAGGTCAAATTGGTGAATTAAGAAATGATATGGGCAATCAAATTGGGGGATTAGAAAATAAATTGGTGGGATTAGAGGGCAAATTAGGGGGCCAATTGGAGGACGTGGGTAACCAAATTGGGGAAATGAAGGATGGGTTAACGGGGTTGGAAAATAGAATGGCCGCCCAGGAGAACCAGATGGAAGGGGTGAAGAATGGGTTAACGGGGCTAGAAGACAAGATGGGAGGCAAATTGAGGGAGATGGGGGAGCAATCCACCCGGGAAATTAAACAGATGGGGGATCAGATAGCGGAGGTAAAAAAACGGGTTGGAAAGTAAATTGGATGCCCAAAGGAATGATTTGGAGCAGATAAGGGCGGCATCTACCAAAGAGATGGGAGAGATGGGGGAGGATATAGGCGCGGAGTGAGCGAAGAGGTCGCGGGGGTACGCGAGGAGGTGAAGTAGTGCGAGGGGCGCATGGAGAGGGAGATGAGGAAGAGTACGGCGAGGTTACAAGGGGGTATAGAGGAGTTGACTCAGGGAGTAGGGCAGCTGACAGTGGGACAGAAGGAGCTTGGGGAGCAGGTGGAAAATAACACGGCGGTGATAGGAGAGTTGAAAGCGACCCAGAAGGACATAAAGAAAGAGCTTATAGCGACGAAGAAAGAATGTCAAATGGTACACGAGGGGTTGACAAAGAGGTTGGACGAGGTGACAGAGACGTTGGAGACAAGAGAGAGAGAAGTTAGGACGCACATAGAAACGACCAAGGTGGCCTTAGAGGGAGAAATTGAAGGGGCGCACTGGGAAATAAAGGAGGTGAAACAGAAGTTAGAGGAGGTGGAAGAGGGGGTGAGTGAAATTAAAAAGAGACGGAGGGAAACTAGGAAGGAGCTGAAGGAGGAAGTGATGGAATATGTGCAGGGTCTGTGCTCACAGCGTGATGATGTGCTAACTGACCAAATAAAGAGTTTACAGGTGGCGGAGGAGGAGCGAAGGAGAAGAGGTGCCGAGGTGAGTGGCGATATAATCGGAAATGCATATGGTGTGAAGGGAGGTTCAGTGAGCTTGGGGGTCGGTATAGACCCGGGCGTTCGTGAGAGGCTAATGGTGAGATGTGCGACTGGTCCGGAGTGTATGAAAAGAGAGTGTGTGCAAGGATGTCCGACTAGGGGGAGTACGAAAGGTATTGGTGAGCCAGGGTGTGCGGTGGTGATTGGGTGTGTGCAAGAATGCACCCCCATGAGTGGTACGGAGTATGTACCGGGAGAGGGTGCGCAGGAAGGTGCGCGAGAAAGGTGTGGAACGGAGGGGTGTGTGAGGAAAAAGTGTGCGCCGAGGAGTGAGTGTGCTGTCGAGAGTGAGAGTGAATGCACGACAGAGTGTGGTGGTGAGAGTGACACGGAGTGCGAGTTCGTTGTGGCGAGTGAGAAAGAATGCACATCTGGAATGGTTGAGCGTGTGCGGGAATGCACACCTGAGTTGGTGGTGAAGCACGTGATTGGGTGTGCAAAAGAGTGCACACCCATGGTTGTCACAGAGGATGTGACCGAGGAGTGGGCGCGAGGAGGTGTGTTGATGAAGTGTGCGAACGACGAGTGTGCGCCAAGGTGTGCGAGGAGGTGTGCGGTGGTCAGGTGTGTAACGAAGTCTGTGAGCGAAATGGGTGTGCCTGGGTGGTGTGCACGGAGAGAGCGCGGTGACGAAACGTGCGGAGTGTATGGAGACACCTGGATGTGTGAGGAGGAAAAGGAACGCGTGGTGTGAGCATGCAAGTGAAGCATCGACGTTGACCGGGGCAGCGGTTAGGCCGACATAAAGCCGACGCGAGCTCTCGGTCCGTGCCGGGCTTTGTGTACTGCGGGAACCGGCGAGGGTCGTAATCACGGCGGTTTCAAAAGAACCGCCGTGCGCGATCCGTGCCGGGCCCCGCCCTGCACGGTCGGTTCCGCGCTTTGCCAGGCAAAGCGGGCGGCCCGGTTCGAGGGGAGGTAGGAGTGGTCGGAATGGCGCCCCCATGTGGTTGCGGCGTTCCGGCCGGGCAAGATTGGGCCATCGGGCAGGAGACCGAAAGGCTCCGCGCTGAGGTGGACCTCGGAATCTCGGCCCGACGAAACCTCCTCCCCTGCATCGAGTGCCGGACGGACCCAACCGCAGTAGACAAACCACCCGCATTCATTGCTCGGCTTTGCGAAGCCGAGCTTCGAAAATGTAACGACGCACCGAGGCTCGTAGTTTAATGGACTGGATAGCGATGGTAGTAGTGATAGTGATGGCGAATGGTAGTTTTACCATTCACCTCACATCACCACAGGGCACATGAGCATTAGTTTATGGGGTGGCTGTGCAAACTAGCCCGGGAGGGTTAGGATAAAATGATAGGGATTCAGAGATGACTTTAGGAGACATTAGATTTAAGTAGCGACATTATACCTGTAGTAGGGGATGTAGGTAGATTAGCTGGTTGATAACGACGGGGGAGTGCTTAGTATAAGGGAAGACGGGGAGCACGAGTTTCAGAAGGGAGTAGTCAGATTAGATGATGCAGTGTATGATTGAGTAATTGTGAAAGTGTGTGATTGGCATTGTATTGAAGTGAATGGTCCTGGGAGGAAAGGAGGGTGCAGGTAGCACCAGGTGTGTGGGCACAGGTGTGCAAATACAGGTGAGAATGGTTGTGGGGAATAAATGGTCTGGAATGAATGGAGTATAGAATGGATGGTGTGGAGTGAGAGTGTGGAAAATGTGGAGTGGGAGTGCATGGTGGGAGGGTGTGAATGGGGGAAAGGTGGACCCCCTTCACGAGTACCCGGGGAGGATAGTTTAAGAGTAGGTAGAGGGTATAGGTAAATTATGGTGGATATTGACGTCTGTGGTGCGTGTGTAGAATGGTGTTTGGATGGGTGCATTAGTAGAGTAAATTGGCTGGGTGTGTGGCCTGTTAGTGTGTATGGTTGAATGGGCACTCCATCACTGCTAGTCTGTCGGCCAGGTGAGGCCGCAGGTAGGCTCTGGGAGCCAGTAGTGTTCAGTGGGGCCCGAGGATCCAGGGACGGACCCGGGTAGCCCGACGCCAGAGAGGGCGGTAGTGGGGAGAGAGCCAGAGGGCCTTCCCCAAGATAGGTTAGGGTAAGGAGCAGGTAAGCTCGGGAGGCAACTACGGTGGCGGAGGTGAGCAGGCCTGCTGGGAGCGCCACACGACCCAGCCCTGAAATTGTGCGAGAGCACCGGGAGTTGAATCGGGGGAGTGAGACCCCAAATTGGTGAGCGCCACAGATGGTCAGTGGGAATTGGTTTTTAGAACCGCATAGAGTAAAGTGGCCAATGATTTGGCGGGGAAAGACCCTGGGTAATGTAAAGAATGGTAATGTCATTTAGAAGATAGGTAGAATGAAATCCCTTCGCACCATATGCAGCCACTCACCAAGGTGAGATAGACTCCACACCATGATGTTGTATTTGTAAATGTTTGGTTGGATTGGAAGACGCATCATGATGTAAGAGTGACATTGTGCTGTAATTCCATCTCTTCCTCCTTCGGAGGGATTGATGAGGAATTGGAATTGGGGGCAAATTTGGATTAGGGAGATATGGGGAAGACGAGACAGTAGTGCCGAATTTGTAATTGTGTAGAATTTTGTAAATACGGGGTAAAGGCAAGAGTAGGGAAGGGCCCGGGGGGGGGGGGGGGCGGGGGGGGGTGACGTACAGTATGGACGAGCTTTCTCCGCTTGCTCCCATGCGCACCTCACCTTGCATTACCTTGTATTAATGTGTACCCTTGCGACTTTGCCCCGATGCTTGCTGTGTCCTTCCTTCCCCACTCACGGCTTGTTCTTTTGGGTCCGGGGGGAGTGCGCAGGTAGCCGCAGTTGTGTGCCCGAACCGCCGCTGCCTGCCTGCCTGGACCGGTACACCACTTTATGGACCACACGTTTTGTGGCCGCCCACCTTATGGACCACGGTTCTGTAGCCAAGCACCACACTGATGGACCCCACGTGTTGGGGCCTGACCCCTCTGCTGGGACCGGCCAGGATGGCCAGAGAAAGTCTTCGCTTGCGGACCTCGGTGAGGTGGCACTAAGCCATGCAGGTGGACCACCTTTAGTTGGCCCCTGCTGGCCACAATGAAAAAAAAAAAAAAGGCGGACGCGTTTTGTGCCCTTTTTATTACCACCAAATAGGTCGCAAGTAAAGAAGAGCTCGACACGCAGCTCTACACGCAGTTTATTCGCAGCTCTACACGCTCTCCATCGAAATCGAAGTTAAGTAATTGTTCCCATTTGTATTTTCGTTATAACTGTATTTCTTTTATGGTGTATGTACGTATATTGTCCCGACGAAGATTTTCGGTGCAAATCTTTCATACCTGTATTGAAAATCGTGTTAATTCGTGTCGTGTCTTGAGGCCTTGTACAGTGTACACTGTACAACCTTGAGGCTTTGTTTTTCTCTCAGCGGTCCGTCGTTTGTGATCCAATAACTTTCGTTCTCTGTTTTCCCAGTCTTTTCACCCCATAGCCTACTTCCTTATGTAAATCTCAACTCAAAAAAAAAAGAAAAAAAAAAAAGACTACCTTCTCTGTGCTCATTCGTTTATTCATTATTATTCGTTCGTTCGTTTTTCGACCACGTGTTTCTCCCCCATTTCCCCAGATAGATTGTCAAATTTCAACTCGTTATTTTATCGTCCATGCGTTATTGTTTGATTATAGTTAGTTTTGGTTTGAATTTCCTGTAACTCGTAATTAATTAATCGTGTTCTGCTTGAACCTGCGTGGTTAGTATATATATACATATATATATATATACATATATATATATATATACATATATATATATACATATATATATATATACATATATATATATATACATATATATATATATACATATATATATATATACATATATATATATATACATATATATATATATACATATATATATATATACATATATATATATATACATATATATATATATACATATATATATATATATACATATATATATATACAGTATATATACATATATATATATATACATATATATATATATACATATATATATATATATATATTGTTACAGACACGACTTTGATGTTAAAGTGGGCCGAGCGGAATGGCCGTCGTGTCCGCACAAATTACCCGACTATACTCGCCGTTAACGAAGTCGCGCTACGCTGGCTCAATAAGAAAAAGAAGACACCCGGCTGGATTACAATCACACAATACGACACCAACGTTTCGATTCTCAAGTATATTCGTACGGAAAAAGGTTAGATTACAGGGGCTAGAGGTATATTACAGGAAGACAGGCACTTAGACACACTCTTATATTAACCCCGGACAGACGACAGACACACGGGACAAAATGCTGACTCACACGGGGGTTGATGAAAGGGAAAGGCAGGTCGCGATGGCTCAAGGTGCACTCTTGGCTCAAGGCAGAATCGACTCGGTCCGGTCCAGAGATGCGGGGAGGTATCGTCGCGCTGGGGGTGGCGGTGGCTTCTCTCTCCAGTCTCCAAGCTGAGGCGCATCTGACGTCACATCCGGCGCGTGGCCGCGTATCTCCGGCGGGGAGTGACACGCCCTCGGCTCGTTAGCTCCGCCTCGTGGAATCGGCACGTTGCTTCTCATTGGGTGCGTGCGGGGGGGGTTACTGGCTCCGCCCCCGACGAGGAGCTGACAGCCAGCCCCTTCGGGGTAACCCCGTGGAGCGCATGGTCTGGAGCTAATCGAGCCGGTGTGAGGACGCATCCTCCCCCGCTCCGCCGCCATCCCCTCTGTTGTTGTTGTAATTGTTGTTGTAGTTGTTGTTATTGTTGTTGTTTGGGGAAGAAGATGGGAGGAGGTATGGGAAGGTCCTAAACTCACTACTGGTGCCATATAATCACATTCTGGTGCAACGAAGAGTCATAATTAATGGAAACGAGGCCTTAACTGACATAGATTAAGAATAACTAGGAAGATGTCCGAAAGTTGTCTACGTGTGGTGCGGTGGACCTGGGCACGACATTTAATGGGGGAATAAGGGGAAGGTCGGCTCTACTGATTGTTATTTACATGCAATGGGACTAGGGAATGGGGGATTGGGGAAAGTTGGGGAGTATTGGAGAAAATAGGGGAATATTTACAAGCGGATATGGAGGCCAAATTCCATATTCGCAACATTGCACCCTTCTCTACCCTCGGGGCGTCCCGACCCGATAAATTTTTACCTACTTTAGTGTGGCACGCAATGTAGTTCCCTCTACTATTAACTCTACCCTGAGTGCGACAGTTTTACAGATATTCACAAATGAGTAAATATGTCCCCCTGCGACGTTGCACCCTTCTCCTCACAGAAACACACCCACAGGATAACCGAATCCGGAAAGAATCCTCAAACTAAACATACAGCCGGTAGGGAGCATTATTTACAAGATTACGCTGATATCTACACTACGATCCAGGACCTGTTTTTGGAGGAACACATGCAGATGTTATGCATAGAGAGAGCGCGCTTGCCAACATCGATACACCAACCCACGAGTGCTCTGTGGCCGACGGCCTTTAATAACGTGCAGAGCACCCTTCCCGAGCATCAAAAGCACCACCCCACCACCAATCGGTGCAGTCACCATTGTTCAATGATTAAAAATAAATGCGACAACCCCTAACCCTGCAGGTGTCTCTTGCTCTTCTTGTGGTGCACTTGGTGTTAACTAAAAGTGGTTCACCTGTATGGCATAGGTGCCACGTTGACCCATAGGTCCATCAACGGGTGGTGCTTGGCCGCAAACGAACTGCGGTCCATTGTGGGTGGCCACAAACATTGCGGTCCATATGGTGTACCGATCCAGGCAGCGAACAGCGAAAGTGCAGGCCCACAACTGCGTCGCCAGCACCTCTCTCTCCTCTCTCTCTACCCCAAAGCCAGATCCTCGGAGGTGGGAGACAAAAGAAGAAACAAGTGAGTAAGGTGGTAAGGGCGCAAAAGTGCACGCAATGTAAGGTGATGCACACTGGGGGCACATGGGAACCAGGTGAGACAGGTACGTTCCTATCGTACGCCCCCCCCCCCCCCACCAGGTAACCTACATGGCCCCTCCCTTACCCCTTACTGCATCCACAAAACACAACACTACCCATAAACATCTACTTTACAAATCGACAAACATCCCTACTGTCTTCCCCGTTCCTCCCATAAACCAAATTCGTCTTCTCTCCCTCCTAACCAATCAAATTTGCCATTTTCAACTCTCATCAAAATTTGCCATCTCCAACTCAACATCAAAATTTGCCATTACCAATTCATCATCAGTCCCTCCTAGGGAGGGAGAGATGGAATCACCCCAATGTCTCATCCACGTCGTGATGCGTCTCACAAATCCACACAGCGATTCATCTCCTGCAACAAAACAAAGAAAACACAGGTGTGGAGTCATCATCATCACCACAGGTAAGTGGCTGCGTATGGTGCGACAGGTTCATCACTCCTAACTATCTCCTAAATGACTTTAACAACTTTACACTACCCGGGGCCTTTCTCCGGCCAAACCATTGGCCCTCTTACACTATGGGTTCTAAAAACCAATTCCCATTGGCCAAACTGTGGTGCTCTTCAATTTGGGGTCTCACTCCCCCGATTCATCTCCCGGTGCCCTCGCACAATTTCTGGGCTGCGGCGTGTACCTCTCCCAGTGGGTCTACCCACCTGCACACCTCCACCACTGCAGTTGCCTCCGAGCTTACCTGCTCCTTGCCCTAACCTAACTACCTGGGGAAGGCCCTCTGGCACTCTCCCCACTCGGTGCCCTCTCTGGCACTGGGCTACCCGGGTCCATCCTCCGGATCCTCGGGCCCCATCCACAACTCTACCGGCTCCCAGAGCCCACCTGCGGCCTCACCTGGCCGACATCCTCACAGTGGTGTAGTGCCCAACCAACTACACACACTAACAGGCTACACGCCCAGCCATTTCCACAACACTAATGCACCCATTCACAACACCATTCTACAACCGCACCACAAATGCCAATATCCAACCACAATTTACCTGCACCCTCTACCTAACACTTACACTACCCGCCCCGGGTGCTCGTGAAAGGGGTCCACTCTTCCCCCATCCACACCTTCGCACCATGCACACCACTCCGTACCACTCACTCCAACTCTCTCCACACACCTGTACCTGCACACCTGTGCTCTCACACCTGGTGCCACCTGCACCCTTCTCTCCCCAAGCGCATTCGCGCTGATCCACACACTCACTACTCATACACTGCTCCACACACCTGTCCAGTTGCACACCTGTGCAATCACACCTGTTCAATTCTCACACACACGGCATCATCTCAGCTAACTACTCCCTTCTGAAACTTGCGCTTCCCAGTCGTCCCTTTAACTATTGCGCTCCCTCGTCATTATAATCCACACTAATCTACCTGCGTCCCCACTACAGGTATCAGTCACTAACTAAACTTAACGTTACCTAATGTCAATCTTCGCTAGATCCCTACACACCATATCCTAACCCACCCGGGCTAGTTTTCACTGCCATACACCCCATAATCTATTGCTCCTTTGCCCCCCCGGGAAGGATGGTGGATTTGCCATCCCACCACATCGGGGGTCTCTCACTACCAATTTTGCTCGTCCAAATCCAACAATCAAAAATTTTCCATTTAGTGCCAATTCTATTCACTTTTCTAAATTTTGTATCAAATCACTACTATCACTATCACCATCACCCGTCTACTTATTAGGTACTCTCGGTGCGCCAATCCCTGTCCAAAGCCCGGCTTCGTAAAGCCAAGCAATGGATGCTGGTTGTTTTGTGCCAGCGGCTGGATGCGTCCGGCACTCGGTGCAGGGACGGGGGCTTACCCGTGCCGAAATCCCACGCATCACCTCGGCGTGGAGCCATCCAATGTCCCGATCTCGACCTGCCGGCACGTCTCAACAAAACGTGGTCGCCATAACGACCCTTCCTATCGGGCTGCCCGCTCCGCCTAGTGGAGCACGGACGCGGCCGTTCAAAGCGAGGCCCAGCACGCACCGAGGGCCCGATTCGGCTATAAGTCGTTCTAAACTCTATCCCGTCTAACGTCGATGCTTCACCTGCATGCTTACACCCCGCAGCCCGTTCCTTGCTCACACATCCAGCCGTTTCCATGCCCCTCGTACCGTTCCTTACACACCCAGGTACACCCATTCCACTCACCGCCTTGGTCACACACCTGACCACCGAACACTTTGGCACACACTCGTTGGTAGCACACCTCACCAATACACCTCTTCGCGCCCCCTCCTCGGTCACCTCCTCTGTGACAATCACAGGTGTGCTCTCATTCGCACACCCAACCACGTGCCTCACCACCAACTCCAGCGTGCATTCCCACTCACGCTCTACCATTCCAGGTGTGCATCCTTCCATCCCAGGTGTACATCCTCGCTCACCTGTCACAACTAACTCACGCTCCATGTCACTCTCACTACTTTCACCTCCACTCGTGACAACGCACTCACCCTTACTCTTGACAGCACACTCTTTCCCCATGCACCTGTCCGTCACACACCTTTCTCGCGCACACTCTCCCGTTACACCCTCTGTAACACTCACCACAGGTGGACACTCTTCCTTACTTCTGACAGCGCACTCTTTCCTCATGCACCTGTCCGTCACACACCTTTCTCGCGCACACTCTCCCGTTACACCCTCTGTAACACTCACCACAGGTGGACACTCTTCCTTACTTCTGACAGCGCACTCTTTCCTCATGCACCTCAGAGTCGGACTTTCTTGCACACCTCCTTTTTCGCACACCAGACCTGTCGCACACTTCACCAACGGCCTCTCACGAACACCCGGGTCCATCTCGACCCCCAAGCTCCTTAAATCCCCTGGCGCATCATACGCACGACCATATTGGTCACCACTTACACCGGGTCCTCTTCCTCTTCGCTTCTCCTCCATCACCTGCGAATCCCTCATCCGGTTAATGAGCACATCATCACGATCCAAACACAGACTTTGGACCAATTCTTTTATCTCCTCTTTTATCTCTTTCTTATCCCCTCTCCGTCGCTTCTTAATTTCACTCATCCCTTCTTCCACTTCTTCTAATTTGTGCTTCACCTCTTTTATTCCCCGGTACGTCTCCTCAAGCTCGTCCTCCAAGGCTACCTTGACCGTTTCCAGGTGCGTCCTCACCTGCCGGTCCTTCGTCTCCATTACCTCTATCACCTCGTCCAACCTCGTTGTCAGTCCCTCACGTACCATCTGACATTCCCTCTTCGTCGCTATCAAGTCGTTTTTTATGTCGTTTTGTGTCGCTTTTAAACCTCCTAATACCGCAGTGTTCCTTTGAACCTGCTCCACTAACTCCGTTTGTCCCACCGTCAGCTGCTCCACCTCCTGCGTCAGGTCCTCTATGCCCCCTTGTAACTTTACAGTCCCCTTTCTCACCTCCTTCTCCATGTGCTCCTTACAGTGCCTCACCTCCTCGCGCACTCCTCCGACCTCCTCACTCACTCCTCTTCTGATCTCCTCTCCCATCACTTGCATCTCCTGCCCAGATGCCACCCTCATCTGCTCCATTTCCTCCCTGTGAGCATCCAGTTTGGTTTCTACCCCCATTCTGACCCCCTCTATCTGCTGCTCCATTTGTTTAACTTCCCTTTCCGCTTGGTCCCTCATGTCCCTCAATTTGCCTTCCATACTGTTTTCTAACCCCTCTAACCCATTTTTCACTCCCTCTATCTGATTCTCCTGGGCAGCCATTCTATTTTCTACCCCCATTAACCCATTTTTCACTTCTTTTATCCCGTTGTCTAACCCCTCAAAATTATTGTCTAACTTCCCAATTTTCTTGTCTAACTCCTCAAAGTTATTGTCTAACTTCTCACCGGTACCCCTCGCTTCGTCCCTCATTACCCCCATTTGGCCCTCTAATCGCTCACCCTGAGCATCCATCCGGTTCCCCATTACCCCCATTTGGCCCTCTAATCGCTCACCCTGAGCCCTCATTCCCACAATTTGGTCTCCCATTCGTTCCATAAGGGCCCTCATTTGCAACATAAAAAGGTTCGGATCCACCAGGGGCGCTGCCACGGTCGCGGGCGCGGTGACCAGCGAGGCGCCATTTTGCGCGTCTGCTACCCTCGCTGCTTCGCTCTCCTCATGTCCCTCATGTCCCTCAATTTGGTCCTGGACCGACCCTGCTTCACTCTCCCCTACCGGACCCCAGCCGTCTTGATCCGCCATAGCGCGACTTGCAAAATTCGAGTTTCGTAAAACAAAACAAATTTCGGCCGCTCCAAATTTTGACCAAATTTTTTTTTTTCCTCTATTCGTTTTTTTTTTTTTTTTTTCTTCAAAATTTGGTCGGGCCTCGAATCTCACTCCCGACACCAATTGTTACAGACACGACTTTGATGTTAAAGTGGGCCGAGCGGAATGGCCGTCGTGTCCGCACAAATTACCCGACTATACTCGCCGTTAACGAAGTCGCGCTACGCTGGCTCAATAAGAAAAAGAAGACACCCGGCTGGATTACAATCACACAATACGACACCAACGTTTCGATTCTCAAGTATATTCGTACGGAAAAAGGTTAGATTACAGGGGCTAGAGGTATATTACAGGAAGACAGGCACTTAGACACACTCTTATATTAACCCCGGACAGACGACAGACACACGGGACAAAATGCTGACTCACACGGGGGTTGATGAAAGGGAAAGGCAGGTCGCGATGGCTCAAGGTGCACTCTTGGCTCAAGGCAGAATCGACTCGGTCCGGTCCAGAGATGCGGGGAGGTATCGTCGCGCTGGGGGTGGCGGTGGCTTCTCTCTCCAGTCTCCAAGCTGAGGCGCATCTGACGTCACATCCGGCGCGTGGCCGCGTATCTCCGGCGGGGAGTGACACGCCCTCGGCTCGTTAGCTCCGCCTCGTGGAATCGGCACGTTGCTTCTCATTGGGTGCGTGCGGGGGGGGTTACTGGCTCCGCCCCCGACGAGGAGCTGACAGCCAGCCCCTTCGGGGTAACCCCGTGGAGCGCATGGTCTGGAGCTAATCGAGCCGGTGTGAGGACGCATCCTCCCCCGCTCCGCCGCCATCCCCTCTGTTGTTGTTGTAATTGTTGTTGTAGTTGTTGTTATTGTTGTTGTTTGGGGAAGAAGATGGGAGGAGGTATGGGAAGGTCCTAAACTCACTACTGGTGCCATATAATCACATTCTGGTGCAACGAAGAGTCATAATTAATGGAAACGAGGCCTTAACTGACATAGATTAAGAATAACTAGGAAGATGTCCGAAAGTTGTCTACGTGTGGTGCGGTGGACCTGGGCACGACATTTAATGGGGGAATAAGGGGAAGGTCGGCTCTACTGATTGTTATTTACATGCAATGGGACTAGGGAATGGGGGATTGGGGAAAGTTGGGGAGTATTGGAGAAAATAGGGGAATATTTACAAGCGGATATGGAGGCCAAATTCCATATTCGCAACAATATGTATATATATCGAAATCTCGTAAGTCAAGGTTTATTAAACTCGTAAGTCAAGGTTTCACTGTATATATATATATATACAGTGAAACCTTGACTTACGAGTTTAATTCGTTCTGTGACCGAGCTCGTAACTGAATTTGCTCGTTTCTCAAATTAAATTTCCCCATTAAAATGCATTGAAATGCTATTAATCCGTTCCAGCCCCCAAAAAACCACACCAATTTTTTTTGTTACGTGTTTTTAAATAAGAAAAATGTACTTTATAAATAACAAATAATGTATAAACACCGTCACTGTGTCTTTATAAACTTGGTCTCACCAAGTCCACCCATAACTTTGCCCTCAACATCGACGGTTTCCCAGTATCCACCTCCCCTCACATCCGGAATCTTGGCATCATCTTTGACCAAACCCTCTCCTTCGACAAATACACTAAACAGATCACAAAGACAGCCTTCTTTCACCTGAAAAACATCGCCCGTCTCCGTCCATCCCTCTCCTCCGTGGCTGCAGAAACCCTCATCCACGCCTTCATCACTTCCCGTCTGGACTACTGCAATAGCCTCCTTTATGGTTCACCCTCAACAATCACCAATAAACTCCAATACATTCAGAACTCCGCTGCCCGTCTACTCACCCATTCCCGGACCCGTGACCACATCACCCCCGTCCTTTACAAGCTTCACTGGCTCCCCATCTCCCAGAGAATCCAGTACAAAATCCTCCTCTTGACCTACAAAGCCCTCCATAACCTGGCCCCATCCTACCTGGCTGACCTCCTCTCCAGACACACTCCCACCCGCAACCTCCGCTCTGCTGGTACCAACCTCCTGACCCCCCCCCCCCCATCCGGACCAAATTCAGATCCTGGGGGGACAGGGCCTTCTCCATCGCTGCTCCCACCCTCTGGAACTCGCTACCTCACACCATCAGAGACTCCTCCTCACTTACCACATTCAAAACATCACTCAAGACCCACCTGTTCAACACTGCATTCAACATTTAACCCACAGCATCTAACCCCTGACTATCTCCTCTCCTTCTCCCTCCTTTGTGCTTTGAATATTTCCCTATTGATTCTTCTTTTTTTGCAATTGTTTTTATGTTTTGCTATGCATTATGTTTTGCACTCTGTCAAAGCGTCTTTGGGCTTCCTGAAAAGCGCTATATAAAATAAATGCATTATTATTATTATTATTATTATAAAGAAGCACGACCTCGTATATACTGTACATAATAAGCGGCGTTACGCACGCTGCTTGTAAACAAGGAGGAAGCGGACAACGCGGTAATTTGTAAGAGTCTTTATTCAAGAGCTCACTGTAACACTGGCGCGCTCCGGGCTGCGCGCCCGGTGTATATCCTGAGGCCACGCCTACCCCTCGGCGTGGCCGCCGCCCACTTGGTGCGCGGAATGATGTCACCACGCCAGTGAGCTTCCGTGTCCGCCACAATGTAAAGAAATAAACTGGTTTTATTAAGTGTATTTACCTTGAAGATCAGACGAAGATGCTGGCGGAGGTGGAGGAGATGACTTTTGCTTTTTTCGCCACACTTTCCTCGCTTTCACTTGCAGGGCGTTTCAATAAAAACCTGTCCAACGAGGTTTGTTTCTTCCTCCCTTTCAAAATGTTTCGATCGTACTGCTACGATCGTACTGCCTCGCCAAGTCGACAACACGCACACCTCGCTCATGTTTTTCGACGATTGCGTGTTTTATATCCAAGCACATCATACTCTTCTTCTTCTCAGTACTGCCCTTGGCACTCAATTTCTTAGGACCCATGGTTAAAACTAAGAAATTTTCCAAAATAACCAACAT
>NC_136263.1:194895916-194900916 GCF_964187855.1 Myxine glutinosa | reverse complement strand
CTCCGCTCTTCAAAGTCCCTTCAAAAGCGGTGCGAGTGGTTTGCTAACTCCCCACCAGCCGCCATTGGCCATGCGGTCGGGCCGAGAAAGAAGGGGGAGGAGCCACCAGAACGAGCGTGGCACGTCGACGCATCGGCAGAGGTGGAGTCAGCAAGCCCTTACCGGCCAACCAGCACCGCGGTGAGCCAACCGGTAGGCGTGCCCTCGGAGCCCGCGGCTTGATACAGCCACGAGCAATAAAAGTGACTGCAAGGGACTGCTGAGGGAGTCGGTGAGAAGGTACGAGTTGGATGAGTTGGAAGAGAGTTGGACGAAGAAGGCAGAGAGAGAGGAAGCTGCGCGGAGCTCTGTGACAAGCTGCTTCAAAAAGCCCTACCGCTTGCGACGACTACGTGTACCTGCCACTGGCTGCTCGCTTCTAGCCCGGAGCGTGGACCTGGAGCGGACCTCCTTGCTGTACCCTGCCGAACCTTCCAGCCCTGTTGTCTCATCTGGACCTTCTCCTTCCAGTGATTCCTGCCTGCTATTCCCCTTTCGTGTAAGTCTGTGTTTGTTCTGTCTGGGCGTTGATAATTAAGACTGTTTTAAGGCTTGCCCTGTGTCTTCTTCTTCTGTATATTGCTTTCGTTTCTCCTTTGGTTTCTTTGGTTTTGTAAATAATTAATAAATGTCTGTTATTTCTTACCCTTTTGGTTTCATTCTTCCCCGATCGCTTTAGTCTTTTCTTTCGATTGAATACCTGTGGCACGATTTGGCCAACGCTTTATAATCGGGTTTAGTCTCTTGTTAACAGCCTGAGTCGTGGCTCGCTTCGCTCGGCGAGTCCATTACAGTCGCGGCTCGGGCGGGACTCATTTCCTCGCTTACCGGAAGGCGCTGGTACTTAGGTCATAGGAATAATTGGCCTACTACCCTATTCAGCGCTGACCGGAAGTGGCGCGATAGTTCCAGGACTCAGACAGCCAGCTTAAAAGACGAGGGGATTAAGCCCCCCTCGGTAAGGGGAGTGCCGAAACCGAGATCCGTAACAATATATATATATATATTGTTGCGGATTCAGGGGTCGGCTCTCCCCTTATCAAGGGGGGGTTAATCCCCTTGGCTTTTAAGCTGGCCGTCCCCCAATCCTGGAAGCTATAACGTCACTTCCGGTCAGTATTAGCCAGGGTGATTGGTCAATGGAGTCCTAAATACCTGCTTACTAACCCGACCGTAAAGCGAGGAGATAACTCCCACCCGAGCCGCAGCGTTAATGGATACCGGAAGTGGCGAAGCGAGCGGCGAGGCGAAGCGAGCCGCGACTCGGGCCGTTAACAAATACTACTAAACCCAATCCTAAGCGGTTCCTATCGTGCCACAGGTATTCAATTGAGAAAAGACGCAAACGATCGAATGAGACGAAACCAGAGTAAGGGAAGAACAAAGAGTGGGTTTATTAACTATATACAAAAACCCAAAAGAAGAGGAAATGAAAGCAATATACAGAGCAAAAGGACACAGGGCAAGCTTAACTATACAGTCTTACTTACAACCCCGGACAAACAGCAGACTTACACGGGAGGGTAGGAGGAGAAGGTCCAAGCAGATGGTTCCAGGCTCCGGGGCGAAGAATGGCAGGCAGCTGGTGTCGTTGGCGCGCGACCGGACCTTATAGATATAGCGGGGGACTGGAATGCGGCGTACGTAATATGCGTGCCAACTCTCTCTCTCTCTCTCAACGTTCGTCTCAGAGGGTACCCTCGCGCAGTTCCGTGAACAATGGCACGTGGCGCAGTTCGTTGTGAAAGGAGGTCGTACAATGCAATCGATGGCTCCCTTGCGGTCCTTACAATAGCCACGGTCCCCTTCGCAGTTCTTCTAAAGCAGTCCTCGCGCTTGCGCTTATATAATGCGCTTTGAAATCGCTCTGCGCTCCGCCAGGCCACGCCCGTTGGTCAGATTACATCAGCCCTGGTTGGCTGGTGGGGGCTTACCGGCCACGCCCTGGTGGTGAGTTGACGTGGCCACACCTCGTTCTTGGCGCTCCGCCCCCTTCTTCTCCAAGCTTGACCGCATGCGTAATGGCGTTTGGAGCGAGCGCTGAGGCGCTGCGGCTGGCAGAGGCGCGTAATACAATTTGAGAGAGAGGCTGACAAAATGGACGGAATGGGGCCTATCTTATTTAATTAATGCAACGCAGATGCAACTATTGGGAACACAGCCTTATCTGAAACACATATTAAGGAAATAACTAAAGTCCTATGGTGACCTACGTGTTGCTTATGGACTAGCTATGGGTGCGAACTTATTAAATGATGGGATATTTACAAGAGTTATTATTTACAAGTATTTACAAGTGAGGGGTTCTCAAAACCGCAACAATATATACAGTGCGTATCAAAAAAAAGGTAATCCGAATTCAAGGGGTTAATATGCAAAGGTTATTTATTTTGACAATTTACATGTGGTTTACTAATTAAGAGGAGATCCTCAGCTTTCCATTGATACCCTCCACGCATCATTGCTGTCACACATGACTGAGTACATGTTCATTGAAAATGACAAGTTCAAATCGCATTTTTACAAGTTTGGCTAATCGATGCAAGTCAGGATAATTGGTGCAAAATGAACGTCAGATGTGAACTTTTCTCAGGAATGATTGGCCTTGTTGCACCCACACATTCAACTTGTCCACCTCCCCTTTCATCACAAAGCTCACAGCGGCGGAGCATGCCCTGAACTGCTCGTCTCACCATAGCCGGGTCATTGCGCAAAGCATCCACTTCATGTCGAATACGGCCCTGCAATTCGTCAAGATCACGGGGAGGAGTTACGAACACCTTGTTCTTTAAATGTCCCCAAAGGAAATAATCACATGGTGTGAGGTCAGGTGATCTTGGCGGCCATTCCACTGCATGTTTGAGGGCAATGACTCGGTCTCCAAAGAGTTCCCTCAGTCGATCGGACAGTGATAAGACGATGTGCTGGGGCGCCATCTTGGGCCCACCCGAGATATCTGAAGACACCACAAACCTGTCGCTTGAAGTTCTCCTCCAGCTGCAGTAAAACTTCATCATTGATCATCTGCAGATACCTGTTACCATTGACATTCCTTTGAAAGAAAAATGGTCCGATCACCTGACCACTTCCACAAAGTCCCAACCAAACAGTCCACTTTTGTCGATTCATGTTGGTGTCAAAATTAAATTCCAGGGGTTGTCCTGTCGGTGCATATTCAAGAACATTATGGGTGTTGACCTTGCCGTCCATGGTGAAAACAGCTTCGTCACCGATAACGAGACACCGCAGGAAATTGACATCTGCTTCGCAACATGCTATCAACCATCTGGCAAGCACCAGCCTCCTGGCAAAATCCCCTGACGTAAGTTGATGCCGGATGTGAATCCGATATGGATGTTGGTGGAGGTCCAGTCTTGTGATTCGGTTGAATGTTGCCTAAAGGCTTCAATTGTCATCATGCCACCTGGTTGGGTGTGGGTTCCTCTCTCACCAGTCATGGCACCTCAGCAAAGGACTTCTGTGACTCACTGGGATTGACACAATCTGTCAATTTCCCGACCCGGATCTCAGCCAATGGAGTATCGTCTCTTCGAGACTTGGTTATGACTAACTTCCCTGCTAATGTCTGCTGCTCTTCTTCTGCTCCAATCGGTTCTTCTGATCATGTGCTTGTCAAAGTGGACATCTCTCTGGCCATTCTCAGAGAGCCTCCTCAGCGTCGACGGGTCTGGCATTTCACTCAGGCCGACTGGGACGGTCTTCAAGCAGCCATCAATCGTCTGGATTGGTCTCCAATCTCCACTGCCTCTGACATCAATTCTTCCTGGGAATTCTTCCAAAGCAAACTGATCTCTCTCATGCACAGATTTATCCCATCTCGCCTTCAGTTGTCTTACCCTTCCTCCCGTCCATGGTACACTGAATCTTGTGGTGAGGCAGTTGCCCTGAAACAACTTGCCTTTGCCTCTTGGAAGGCTAATCCAACTGAAGGAAATCTCAGTTCCTTCCACCAAGCTCGGAACAAGTGTGTGTCTACCCTCAGGAGTGCCAGGAAGCACTATCTCTCCTCACTCAAGAATGAACTCTCAAACCTGTCTCCTTCCTCCAAATCCTGGTGGCGTCTGGTCAAATCCGTTTCTGGTGTTTGTTCCCCCTCCATCCCCTCCCTTACCTCAAATGGCCACACAGTTGACATCGCACGTGACAAAGCCGAATGCCTCAACTCTGTGTTTGCCTCAAAATCCTTAGTCCCAAACCCATCTCTCTCTGTTCCCACCTTTCCCAGTCGAACCAAACTGCTCCTGGACTCTGTGACCTTCTCTCCTGACAAGGTGGAGGAGTTTTTGTCAAACCTCGACTCTGATTCTGCAACTGGACCAGATGGCATCAGCCCACGGGTCCTAAAATCCTGCTCTGCCGCTCTATCTCACCCTCTCTCTGTTCTTTTCACCCTATCTTTTGCTCAAGGTCATCTGCCAGCATCCTGGAAATCAGCAAACATTACCGCTTTACACAAAAAAGGTGCAAAAACAGATCCTTGCAACTACAGACCAATCAGCCTGCTCCCAATTATCAGCAAAGTCATGGAATCCATCATTGCTTCGGATATGAAATCTTTCCTCTTCTCCAATGGCTTGATCTCTGATCATCAATTTGGTTTCAGACCAGGTCACTCTACTCTGGACATGCTGCTTCTGCTGTCTCAACAATGGATGGAGGTCCTCAATGCCAAACAGGAAATCAGAGCTGTCTCCCTTGACATATCACGTGCCTTCGATACGGTCTGGCACCCAGCTCTGCTCACCAAACTCTCCTCCTATGGTATCCATGGAAATCTCCATGCATGGCTTGCGGACTTCCTCTCTGGTCGTAGTCAACGTGTGGCCCTGAATGGATTTCTCTCATCTCCCCTTCCCGTTCAGGCTGGAGTTCCCCAAGGCAGTGTGCTGGGCCCTGTGCTTTTTCTGGTCTTTATCAATGATCTCTCCGACTCTCTGGAA
>NC_136263.1:194845916-194890916 GCF_964187855.1 Myxine glutinosa | reverse complement strand
CATGTGAGGCCCATTTTGCCTCACTCATGATGCCAGAGGGTACAAAACAAATATAAAATTTAAAGTATTTTGAATCACAAAACTTGTTTACTTGTGCTGCTTCGAAAAATAGGATAATCCCTGCAGTGAACCCTGCAGAAACCTGGGAGAGGAGCGAGGGGGACAGAGCCAAGAGAGTGCAGAGGAGGTGGGACAATACAGAGGCAACCAGCCTGTCTGCGATGTGAGAGTAACGGGCCTCAACACTCAGCGTCACCGCCGGAGATTCCTATAATCTTGAAGGCCTTGGTTTTCACAGCGTCAAATTGAGCACGATGTGAGGCAGGGGAGCCAGCCCAGAGGGGAGAGCAGTACTCCATCAAGCTGCAGATGAAGGTCTTTCGATGGATAGGAGCTCAGGTGTGCCAAGGAAAGACTTTGTACGACGTTGGATGCTTAGTCGGTGGCCAACTTTGAAATGTGGTTTACCCAAAAAAGATCATGGTCGACAGTGAAACCCAGGAGTTTGAACGACTGAACTTCTTCCTCAAAAGGATCGTTAAGAAAGTTGATAGGAGGATTTGCCAAAAAAAACAAAAAAACAATATTGCCGCTCACAGACCCCACCCATACCCTTGTTTCTCAAGACTGCGAAGGATGGTGTGTCCGATGAACTCTCTAGTTTTTCACTATCGTTTACAATCTCATCTGTATTTCTACGATTCTCAATCATAAAAAAATGTTTCTCCAAAGTTGCACACATGCACATATGATGGTCGTGATTTTGTTTTAATCGGCAACCATATTTTTAAGGAATATTTTCAACATAGCGGTATGAATTTCCAATCGAATTTCACTTTTATTGGGCTCTCCAGAAATTGTTCGATGGAATTTTATTCAGTACAGGGACTCCCCGGTTTATGAACACCCGTTCGTACGTGGTTTTTCGTCTTTCGAACATTTGGTCCATTCACACAAACATGGCTTTTTTGAACATAACGCACTGAGTGTTAAATGCAGGAACTCAGACCTTGAGAGTTAATTTCCCATTGACACCATAATTCACACTTCATTAAACTGGGCTTCACTCCATCACGCTTCTGTTATTTCACACATCATTCTCTCCACGGTTCCTTACCTTACCGGCACGAGAGAGAGCATTCTCTCCACTGTTCCTTACCTTACCGGCACAAAAGAGAGCATTCTCTCCACGGTTACTTGCTTTACCAGCACGAGAGAGCATTCTCTCCACAGGTTCCTTGCCTTACCGGCACGAGAGAGAGCATTCTCTCCACAGGTTCCTTGCCTTACCGGCATAAAAGAGAGCATTCTCTCCACAGGTTCCTTGCCTTACCGGCACAAAAGAGAGCATTCTCTCCACAGGTTCCTTGCCTTACCGGCACAAAAGAGAGCATTCTCTCCACAGGTTCCTTGCCTTACCGGCACAAGAGAGAGAGAGCGTTCTCTCCACAAGTTCCTTGCCTTACCGGCACAAAAGAGAGCATTCTCTCCACGGGTTCCTTGCCTTACCGCCACAAGAGAGAGAGAGCGTTCTCTCCACAGGTTCCTTGCCTTACCGGCACAAAAGAGAGCATTCTCTCCACAGGTTCCTTGCCTTACCGGCACAAGAGGGAGCATTCTCTCCACGGGTTCTTTGCCTTACCGGCACAAAAGAGAGCATTCTCTCCACAGGTTCCTTGCCTTACCGGCACGAGAGAGAGCATTCTCTCCACAGGTTCCTTGCCTTACCGGCACAAAAGAGAGCATTCTCTCCACAGGTTCCTTGCCTTACCGGCACAAAAGAGCATTCTCTCCACGGGTTCCTTGCCTTACCGGCACAAAAGAGAGCATTCTCTCCACAGGTTCCTTGCCTTACCGGCACAAAAGAGAGCATTCTCTCCACAGGTTCCTTGCCTTACCGGCACAAGAGAGAGAGAGCGTTCTCTCCACAGGTTCCTTGCCTTACCGGCACGAGAGAGAGCATTCTCTCCACAGGTTCCTTGCCTTACCGGCACAAAAGAGAGCATTCTCTCCACAGGTTCCTTGCCTTACCGGCACAAAAGAGAGCATTCTCTCCACAGGTTCCTTGCCTTACCGGCACGAGAGAGAGCATTCTCTCCACAGGTTCCTTGCCTTACCGGCACAAAAGAGAGCATTCTCTCCACAGGTTCCTTGCCTTACTGGCACAAAAGAGAGCATTCTCTCCACGGGTTCCTTGCCTTACCGGCACAAAAGAGAGCATTCTCTCCACAGGTTCCTTGCCTTACCGGCACAAAAGAGAGCATTCTCTCCACAGGTTCCTTGCCTTACCGGCACAAGAGAGAGAGAGCGTTCTCTCCACAGGTTCCTTGCCTTACCGGCACAAAAGAGAGCATTCTCTCCACAGGTTCCTTGCCTTACCGGCACAAAAGAGAGCATTCTCTCCATGGGTTCCTTGCCTTACCAGCACAAAAGAGAGCATTCTCTCCACAGGTTCCTTGCCTTACCGGCACAAAAGAGAGCATTCTCTCCATGGGTTCCTTGCCTTACCGGCACAAAAGAGAGCATTCTCTCCACAGGTTCCTTGCCTTACCAGCACAAAAGAGAGCATTCTCTCCACAGGTTCCTTGCCTTACCGGCACAAGAGAGAGAGAGCGTTCTCTTCACAGGTTCCTTGCCTTACCGGCACAAAAGAGAGCATTCTCTCCACGGGTTCCTTGCCTTACCGGCACGAGAGAGAGAGAGAGAGAGCATTCTCTCCATGGGTTCCTTGCCTTACCGGCACAAAAGAGAGCATTCTCTCCACGGGTTCCTTGCCTTACCGGCACGAGAGAGAGAGAGAGCATTCTCTCCATGGGTTCCTTGCCTTACCGGCACGAGAGAGAGAGAGAGAGAGAGATAGAGAGAGAGAGAGAGAGAGAGAGAGAGAGAGAGAGAGAGAGAGAGAGAGAGAGAGAGAGCATTCTCTCCACGGGTTCCTTGCCTTACCGGCACGAGAGAGAGAGAGAGCATTCTCTCCACGGGTTCCTTGCCTTACCGGCACGAGAGAGAGAGAGAGAGAGCATTCTCTCCACAGGTTCCTTGCCTTACCGGCACGAGAGAGAGCATTCTCTCCACGGGTTCCTTGCCTTACCGGCACGAGAGAGAGAGAGAGCACTCTCTCCACAGGTTCCTTGCCTTTCTTGCTTTGATTTTTAAAGAAAATTGCTTTGATTTTTGTCACTTCGATATTTGTCACACTTTTCATGAATGCATCCACGACGTAAACTGGGGTCTTACAGTACCCACAAATCTTTATTTCTCTACCCCAAATCACACTTCTATCCAAACCTTGTCTTTGCTAAAATAAGTCATAGTTTCATTCAGCCCAAAACACTTCCTGATCCCTAGCTGCTGAACCAGCCCCACAAAGGTACCACGGTTGCAGGAAGTTGTGAATGTTTGCCCAGCCCTGACCAAATGTTTTTTGTTAAAATGCGGATCAGCCAAAGTGTGTCCAGGGCAGGCAGAGTGCGCCATTTGCAGTGCTACGTTGGGCACGAAGGATAGAGAGACCGGTACAAGAGAGAAGATGCAGCGGTTCTACTTACGTTGGACAATGTCTCTATATGCTGTGCAGGCCGGTGAATCTGGAACCTCGGTGAGGAAAGGGCGTCCCTCATCGCAGCACCTCGCTGAAACAGAGGCACACATTCAAGTACGTACATTACAGCAAGAAAAGTTTACGAATCACCTTTACAAATATTAACTTTTTGTGTGTAAACATATTTACCATGTACTACAAGTACAGTATAAGCAAAACTTCGGCAAATGAGGTGGTGATTTGGCCCATCATGCCTGTGCCACATCCACAACATCCCAGCACTCGCACCCATTGAAGGTTGTGCAAATTAAATAACTCATACTTTGCTCTTGTACCAGCAAACAAAGCCTTTTCTTCGAGATACGGTGGGATTTTAAAGTTTTACAAATTTACATGGAGACGGGTCGATCTGTTTTACTTTACCATCCGAAAGGACAGCATATGGTGCCCCCAGCAGGCACTGCATACCGACGGCAGTTTTTGTCAGGTCAGAGCTGCCATCCGAACCATCCCACCATACTGTACTTAACAAACTAAAGATAGGTCGCATAAAAATCAAATTTCCTCATGGAAGTCCAACAATGTCCAAATCATTCCCAGAATAAATGTTGGAGAAGATCATGCGTAGTCCTGGTCTTCCATTGGTTTTCATCCACTACAAAATCCAGGCTGACTGCACACCTCAAACTCTGATTTCTCGTTTCTCCCGTCCATGGAATCACCTTCCAGAGGCTGTTCTGTCTCACTCTTCCCTCCAGGGCCTCAAGTAAGGAATTGATTGCCATCTCTTATCATCCCCAACTCTGACTCACGATCTTTTTACCCCCAATAACCTTTCTTAGCCAACCATCTTACTTGCTAGTTTAAGTGTTTCTTCTCCTTCTCTCTCTCCCCTTTTTGTGTTCGTTCATTCCAATGATGTTTGTCCCACTACCAGCTATACCTAGCACTTCCATGAGCCCCACTCCTGTATAACAGAAAAACACCTCATTCATATCTATCCCCTCTTATCTCAAGTGAAAACCAATAATTGAGGCGAGTCTATAACCTATCCATAGATCCAGAGGAACCTTTCCTAGAATGCCAAAGAGCATTACCTAGACATGGATCAAGAGGAACCTTTGCCAGAATATCCAGGTGCGTTACCTAAATGTGGATCCAGAGGATTTTTTCACAGAATGTCCAAGGGCATTACCAAAGCATGGATGCAGAGGAACCTTTCCCAGAATTTCCGTCTGCCTGGAAGATAGCAAACATCACTGTAGTACACAATCACGGTGCAAAAACAGATCCTCTTATCTACAGGCCTGTTAGCTTGCTTCCAATTAAAAGCAAGGACATGGAATCTATCATTGTGAATGAATGAATGATCGTTTTAAGGCCATTTTCCCCGCTAGAGCGGGGGTTAGCCTTGCGGGCCCCATGACAATCATGGTTCCCTGTTTGAAGCAATGTTTTTATGGCCGGATGCCCTTCCTGACACCAACCCTTGGTCGCCTCTTACGATGCGCAGGGATACGGTGTACCTATTCCAAATCGGGGTACACACCGTGTCACACATATCATTGTGGTTAACATCAAATCCTTCCTTTTCTCCATCGGGCTGATCTCAGATCATCAGTTCAGTTTCAGACCTGGTCATTCTACCCTGGACATGCTGCTTCTACTCTTCCAACCATTGTTGCCCTCATGAGACATGCCTCACAATGAAAGCCCTCATGAGACATGAGATCAGGGCCGTCTCTCTGGATACCTCCTCTCAAGGATCACTGACTTCCTCCACCTCCCGGATTCAGCGAGTACCTCTTAACAGGATCCTCTCATCTCTCCATAATAAAAGCTGGAGTTCCCCAAGGCAGTTCCCCTCTGATAGGAGTGTTTGAAAAACCTTCCCATTTTCTTCCGAAACAAACCACTTGAAGAGTTAAAGTAACTCAAGTTTTTTGCGTCTTACCATGAGCCATGATCTGTCTTAAGCAGACTACATTTCCAAGATGGCCTCCAAAGCCAGCCACAGACTGGGCATCCTTCTTCATGAAAGGCTTTTCCTTGACCAATCTGAACTATTGAGAACTTAACAAGGCCTTCATCCGATGGAATAGAGCTCTCCCCTCTGGGCTTGCCCTTGCCCTTGCCCTTCTTTATGCCGTGGAAAGGAAGGCCCTCAAAATCACTGGGATCTCCTATGACGAAGCTGAGTGAGAGGCCTGTTACTCTCACATTGCAGACACATTGGTGACCTCTCTGCATTCTACAGCCTTCTTTTTTTGGTCTTGCACCTCTCTTGGCTCTCTCCCTCCAAGGTCTCTGCAGGGCATACATAGTCTGCCCAGAATCCCTCTTCTTGTTAAACTCACAAAATCCAGGCTCACTGCTCACTCATTTCTTCTTCTTTTCTATCACTTGTGGAACCAACTTCCCCAGTCTGTTCAGTTTCCTTCTTCCCTCCAGGTATGGAAGAGATCTGATCACCACTACCTCAGGGCATCCCCCTATAAATACCATGATCTCTTCATCCACAAATTACCCCATTCCCAAGCACTCCTTTCCAGGTTATTGTGATTTTCTTGCCACCCCCCACCCCTTTTTGTTATTTTAGTTGCCGGGTTGATTTGTTACATTTCTGTTTCATCCGGACTTTCCCTTTCCTCGTCTTGCTGTGTTTCATTCAACTTGTGTGCAGCTTATTCACCCCCATATGTCCTTCTCCCCCTCCCCTTCATATCACTCATTCTCACTTCGACTCTGCTGTTGGGTTTCCCGCTTTCCATTTTGTTCCCTTCCATTCTGCTCTAGCTCTTCCATGAGACTTGATCATTCATACAAAACATAGGGGCAATACATCTGGGCACTCACCTGGTAGAATAAACCGTTTACTGCACTGACTAAAGGTATTTTAAACCAATTTCAATGGTTGCTAGAAGACAGGGCAGCATGTAGAATCACACTAACACAATCATAAGACTTTAAACAAAAACAAAGAAATACCTATTTCAGGGGGTAACCACCTCTTCCCCCAACCCCGTATACCTCCTCAGACCCCAATTTTTCACGGATTGCTACATCAGACCCCAACCTTGGTACATCACGGATGATGAAGGTTGTGGTGAAGTTTCATTGGAATTGTGTATGTAGTTTCTGAGAAGAAAGCAAATACCTATTTTGGGGGGTCAAACCTGGACCCACTTTGACCCCCCCGTAGACCCCCTTAGACATCAATTTTCTTAGTGCCGTGAACAAACTTCGGTACATCACGGGTCATGAATGTTGTGGTCAAGTTTCATCGGAATAATGTGTGCAGTTTCAGAGGAAAAAGCGAATTCCTATTTTGGGGGTCAAACCTGGATCCACTTTGACCCCGGCAAACCCCCTTAGACCCCGATTTTTTTAAATGCCGTGAACAAACTTTAGTCACAACACAACAAATATCATTTGTGCCAAGTTTGGTCACAATCCCTTCAGTGGTTTTGGAGAATAAGTTGCAAGTGTTTACGGACCGACTGACGGACAGATGATGCGCCATCGCATAAGCTCCCCTGAACTTCGTTCCAGGTGAGCTAAAAATAAGATAAAAAGAGCATTACCTATCCGTGGATCCAGAGGAACCTTTCCCAGAAGGTCCAAGCCCATATCATGGCACATCCTCTCAGCACCGCCTGACGTCGGAGGGAAAATCTGAGACTCTTTCTGCAAAGAAGTGCAAGACGTGCACACGCTCTGTGTGTATTCACAGGTTGTGTGACTCATTGGGTGACAAAGGTGATCATGCATGTAACACTGAATCACTTCCATACACCAAGTTAGCCAGACAATTGTGGTATTTAACTATGACACAAAACATGGATCCAACACCACATTTTCGGTTTGCACAAGAGAGAAAAATGCTTTATATAAATACTGTCGCGTCCCCGGGGTTAACACCCCAATAGGACGAATGACCTGAAACGAGCTTTAACTCCAAGGCATATGCCCGACCTTGGCGGGATTATTTCTGGCACGTGCGGGGAAGGTTTGAAGTCTTACCTGATAGGACGGCCGACACTAGGTTAATCCGAACCCACAAACAAAGAAATGAAACAAGACAAGAAAAGTAAAATTCAACAAATAATGATTTAATGAAAATAAATGCAAGCAATTAAAATGAATGTGAGGTAAAAACAACTATTTCCTAATTTGAGACGTCTCGACTCAGACTCGAATACAAACAAGGGGGAAAGGAAAGTAAAAAAGAAATGATGTTTCGTTTCAAGCTGGCCGGCACTTCGCTTTGCGTCCTCAAATAGCTGGTAAGGTTTGCTGGTCGTCGCCTCGAACCACCGCGCGGGAAACGCACAAGATAGAGCGGAATCGTGCCTGTAGCCAGCCACCAGCGTGAGGTAAGCAGCCAGGATCCTTCTTTGCTAACATGGCTCCGATGATCTCTCCGGCGCACACAGACGAGCGCCCGTCGTCCTCCCACGCAAAACAACCAAGCGACCGCCGCGATCAAGACCAGAACAAGAGCAAAAGGGCAAACACAGCCGTTCTCTTGAAAGCCAGCACACAAGAGAAATGTGACCGCCTCCAACAAACAGCAGGACCAGAAGAGAGAATGCGACTGCCTCCAACGAATGCCAGGACCAAGAGAGAATGCGACTGCCTCCAACGAATGCCAGGACCAATAGAGAATGCGACTGCCTCCAACGAACGCCAGGGCCAGAAGAGAGAATGTGATTGCCTCTAATGAACGCCAGAACCAGAAGAGAGAATGCGACTGCCTCCAACAAACGCCAGGACCAGAAGAGAGAATGCGACTGCCTCCAACGAACGCCAGGACCAAGAGAGAATGCGACTGCCTCCAACGAACGCCAGGACCAAGAGAGAATGCAACTGCCTCCAACGAACGCCAGGACCAGAAGAGAGAATGCGACTGCCTCCAACGAACGCCAGGACCAAGAGAGAATGCGACTGCCTCCAACGAACGCCAGGACCAGAAGAGAGAATGTAATTGCCTCCCACGAACGCCAGGACAATGAGAATGCGACTGCCTCCAACGAATGCCAGGACAAAGAGACCAAGATTGGGAGACGGCTTCTTCTTTCTCTCTTAGCTCTCAAATCTTTGATGCTGACATCACACTCTGTCCAATCACTGAGCTCTGTTCATCACTTCATGGCTTCTTAACCAGTCACTAAGCTCAGGGCGTGGACTCCCCATCACGAATAATCAGGGGGCAGAGTCTAATCTCTGTTCAGGAATGTTCGGATTACGTCGGTGGTCGTGAGGCGGGATTTACGTGCCGATCGGCAAATGCTGTTTCTGTCAGTTCTGGCGGCGTGACTGTGGCAATATGCCGATTGCCTGGCTGGCTGAGTGTAATAAAACCGAAGGGAAGACCACAGGAGACAAATTACACACTGGGGAATTGATCTTTAAGCCCTAGAATTAATTAGCACAAAGCCACGCCCCTTATGGCGACATGCAAACTCTCATACTCGGACAGACAGCCTACTTACGTACATCAAGATAGCTTCTTCGTGGCATACGGAGCATTCTAATCTACACATTCTGAACTTTCTTAAGGTATTCCATGCCTACTCCCCACAAACGTAACAATACTTACATCAGAATGGAATATAACCGATGAGATTGCATGAGCTTCACACCATTTCACCACACACATTGTGAACTGTTCCACAGCAATCTCAGGAATTCATAATTTGAGTGACGATGTAAACTCTTGCTCAAAGGTCGCCTCAGAACAAGGAGTCAGAGAGCCCAGCCCTCGTGGAGTTCCCCACTCGCAATTTGAGTCTGCAGATCGAAGTTCGCATCTCTTCGTTTCACTAGCACCTCATATTTCCTCTTTTCTATGTTTCATAGGTGGATCCAGGGTGGGGGAGTGGGGTGCAGGGGGTGTCCCCCCCCTTTGGAGTTTCGATGACAAGTTATATGCTGAGATGTTTGATGCATTAAAGTGGCAGATAGAGAGTGGTGTGCACCATTCAACTTTCTCTTCCTGTGTGAGTCATTATGCGCGTGTTTACAGGATATGCGTGTGATAAGAGGTGTCAACTTGATTTTTTAATAGCGCATCAAATGTGTGTTTCCCAATCATACTGTTAATCTTTTAAGAGTGCTTTAAATGCGAGTTTCCGCAATCGGTGCGTCAGAACGCACGGTAATCAAGTGTTACATTACGTTACGCAAATTACTAAGAAAATAGTGTTACACAATTTTTGAACGGCCCGATACTGGGGTTAAACAATATCTGACGAATCAGCTCGTTGTGATATAACCGTGGCAGAGGGTGCCATGGATGAGAGGTTTCAAGTTAATTTTTTAATAACACATTAAATGTGCGTTTCTCAATTACGCTGTCATCTTTAAGAGTGTTTTTCATGTGCGTTTCCCAATCGGCACATTACCGGACTTTGTCGCAGGTTGTAACCACAGTGTGGTCATTCAACTAAGGAATGGCTGGGCAAGTCGGGGCCCTAAAAATTTCCTGGGGGAGGGCCCGCAACACCCCCGCATCCCCCTACCCCCTTTGTTTTTCATCCTCCCCCTTTCCACACATACCATCTACGGTTTTCCTTCTGTATTTTTTCCGAACTGTCCGCAGCTTCTACTGACATACACATAAACTCGGCACCCAACTTTCAACATCCCAGACAGTGCACGCTCCCACGAACAACGTCCGAAAGCTGCTCTCAGCGGAACAATCATGCCAAAGCTATGCAGGTCATCGCGTGAGGCAGGAGGGGACTGAACTGGAACTGCCAATGGTCAATGGCCTCAAACGAGATCGCTGAAGGTGTGCCAGGGGTGTGAAAAAAAAGTCCCCATTCTTACTCTACTATGATCCTCAACCTTCTCTAACCCCAACCCAAAATTTGTGTCATTCTTCAGGTGTATTGGGAAACAAGGGGAAAAAAATGAAACATGGCTCTGTCAAGTACTCCCCATGGGGAATAAGGTATGTTAATGATGATTAACACTCCCGGTGTGTACCCCGGTTTAGAATAGGTACACCGTATCCCTGTGCATCGTAAGAGGCGACCAAGGGTTGGCGTCAGGAAGGGCATCCGGCCATAAAAACATTGCCTCAAACAGGGAACCATGATTGTCATGGGGCCCGCAAGGCTAACCCCCGCTCTAGTGGGGAAAATGGCCTTAAAATGATCATTCATTCATTCATTCAATGATGATGTCATCGGTGCTTTAGTTATGATGTCATAATGCACATGTGTAACGCTTCATCCGATCAGTAAGAATTTTTTTTCTCTGCAACTGTTGGTCTGATGGACACATCATTTAGTAATTGTGATGTAATAGGTTATGTGGTACAGGCGCCATCTTGAAAAAACCAAACAACGTTGCACTTCTATATCTCCAAATGGCTCCATGGGAAAAATTGAAATGTGGCTCATTGTAAAGAACTCCATATGGGGAATAGGTGTTGTTAACGATGACGGCATTGGTGCCTTAATTATGACGTCATAATTCGACAGGTACAACACTTAGTCTGATCAGTTTGAAATGTATTGAGCATGATCTACGCAACAATTGTATCAGAGAATATAAATGTATGATGTAATCGCTCACGTGGTCTGGCAGCCATATTGGATCCAAGAAAAAAAACAAAAAAACAGAATAGTTGGCTCGCACCAAGTTGACTGCGTGGGGTAAGTATTCTATGAATACCATCTTGTTTTATATAGTGATTGTTGTAAGTGCTCCGAGGTGAGAATGTTCACATCGTGGTAACGGAATATGTATGTTTTTAATTGAGCTTAAATTGCATGCGATGCTAATACCTCGATTTTTCCCACCAATTCTGTACCTGATTTTTCCCGCCACCTTTTGAACCTGAATTTTCCTGCCATTTTGACATTTGAATTTTTCCCATCATTTTCTCTCTTTTATTTCTCCTCATCATTCCTCCAGTCATTTCTCAATCTTTCGCTTCTGTAATAAATTCATGCAATTGTTGAATGTGTCCAAATTCATCCTGTTTCTCATTGGTCTGAAATAGCATTCCCGGGGCGATTGGACTGAGATTGTAATGGTGACTCATATAATGTGGCACGTGGCGTTGGTTCACTCGGCCAATTCATTAAGGAAGTTCAGTCATTCAAACTCGTGGGTCTCACGATTAGACATGATATTCTTGGGTAAACCACATTTCAAAGTTGGCCTCCAAAGCCAGCTGCCGACTAGGCATCCTCTGTTATACAAAGTCCTTCCTTGGCACAGCTGAACTCCAATCCACCTACAAGGCCTTCTTCTGCAGCTTGATGGAGTACTGCTCTCCTCTCTGGGCTGTTGCCCCTGCCTCGCACCTTGCTCAGCTTGACGCCGTATAATCCAAGATTATTGGAATTTCCCGTGATGAAGCTGAGTCTATGGCCTTATCACTTCGCCATTACAGACAGGTTGGTGGTCTCTCTGCCTCTCTGACAGTTTGCGGCACGAGCAGTGGGTGTGGCGATCGGGGCTGGGTTCTACATGGGGAGATCCCCGGAGTTATGAAGGCAAAATAAATTAAATTAAAGATCAAATGAAAAGAACGATTAACATAATGGGAGGAACTCGGCATCACATCTGCTGGAATTAGTTGGTGGATATTAAAGATCCCTTCGTGAAGAGTAGGAAAGCTATCCCCGCCATCCTGGCCAAATTCCTGCTCTAACCTAAAGGGCAATGCGTCAGCAGCACTGCCACACCCTCAGTCAATGATGCGACTCCAGAGCCTTGTGCTGCACAGGAAAAAAAGATGACCAGATCCCCATGTATCATATTGTATTTTATTGTAATAATATTTTAATTCATTTATTATTTGAAAAATTTCCACTCAATGTTTTTCTCTGTCAGAAACGCATTCCCCCTTTAATACATTAAGCCAATGAGATATTGATGTTTGATTTACATTATTTCGATTTAAAGGATGTTTTCTAGGAACACATCTATGATGTAAATAGAGAAGTGCCTGTACAAAAAAAACCAACAACCCCCCAACAACTCACACGGCGAACAAATGTGAAGCTTCGCAGCTCAGAGATCTTCACTACACTCACCTTGCACTTCGGGCACACAAACACACTCATGTTTTCCACGACTCCAATCACGGGCAGCTTCAGCTTCCTGCAAAAGTCCACTTCCTTCCGCACATCTTGTAATGCTGCTTCCTAAAAGAGAAAGGGTTCAGTGTAGTCAAATCATTTCTACAACTAGAGGTGATCAATGTACTCGTCTCATGAACAAGGTGCGTACCTGCGGAGTTGTGACGATGACGGCTCCGTCGATCTTTGCCGCACTCAGCAGCTGCACAGTCGACAGGTGTTCGTCAGATGTTCCCGGAGGGGTGTCCACAATGAGATAGTCGGTTTCTCCCCAATCCACATCACGCAAAAACTGTTTAATGAGTCCTGTGTGGGAAATATTTCCTTTTGGTTATTTGTTTCCCTCCACAAGATGTGTGCAATCAAGCAGTGCCATTTTACAAATCAAATACACGTTGGGGCTCCTCAGAGAAATTAATAATGATCGAGTTTACATTCTGACACAAGGGAATGTACATTATGAAAGATATGTGATAGCAAGAATTTAAAAAGCAAAATGCAGAGTCAAGTGATACTGGATGCAAGGAAACATGAACTATATAAATAGCCCCGAGTGGGCTGATGGTCATCTCTTGAGGTTGTAGTTCAGACCACTATTGATTTGGGAGGACCCCCTGGCAGACCCCTGATCCGAAATCGAAACATCTAAGATTTCCCAGTCCTGCAGACCATTGAGTAGAACGGCTGTATCGGGTTTCAGAGCAATCTGAATAAAAAGAACCGCCTAGAGGCCATTTTCCCCTGCAGAGCGGGGTTTGGCCTTTTTCGGGCACCGTGATCCCCTTTTTGAAGCAGTTTTACGGCCAGATGCCTTTCTTGCCGCCAACCCTGTTAGTCGCCTCTTGCGACACACAGGGAATAATTACCAGTGAGCTGGTACTCAATTTGCCGACCTCGGAAGGATGACAGGCTGAGTCAACCCCCCTGGCGTTAGATGATCGATCGGGATTCGAACCCAGGATCCTAGGATCCCAAGCCGGCACCCTAACCGCTAAGCCAACACCACGCTTCTTTCAGAGCAATCGGTTGGTAAATAAGGGATAAGTCGAGATCTGAAGTTTCACGGGATAACTAACCCACCCGTCCCCTGCTCCTCCCGCACTCCTGGCAGCCCCCACGATTCAAATTCGAAAAATACAAAATCAGAAAATGTAAGACCGAGCGATCTGGCAGCCCGTCAAGTCGAAGGGCTGTATCGCGTTTCAGAGAAACCGGTTGGCAAATAAGGGACGAATACGGATCCGAAGTTTCAGTGGATAACCCTCTCCACCCCTCGCCCCTCCGACTCCCCAGGGAGCCCCCATGATCCGAAATTGAAAAATCGAAGCCTGAGTAATTGTGCAGACCATCGCGTAAAAGGGCTGTATCGGGTTTCAGAGCAATTAGTAAATAAGGGATGATTAGGGATCCAAACTTAAGGAGTTAACCCCTCCCCTGGAAGCCCCCATGGTTCAAAATTAAAAAAAAATCGAAGCCTGAGCGATTGAGCTGGCGACTGTCTTGTATTCACGTGTCATGTTTCAGAACAATCAGCCAGGTAACAAGGGAGGAGTAGGAAGAATAGCAAAAAGTTAACAAACGGACGGACAACCAAATGGACGGACATCCGGACATTACAACCCATTTTATAAATTAATCTCTTCCAGAATCAAGACGAGATGACCGAAAAACAGGTTTGCGCAGCAGAAGGGCAACAAGACGGGTAAGCTACAGCGACAAAGGTGGCGGGGGAGAGAGGGAAGGGAGTTGGGAGAGGGACAGGACCAGGTTGCTAGGCACCGGACAGACAGTGTCTGGAGGCTGGAGTACCGTGGGGGGCAAGGAAGGGTGGCTAGAGCACCGTGACGGTTAGGCCAGGTGGCTGGAGCATCATGGGGGTTAGGCCGGGCGGCCGGAGCACTGTGGGAGCGAGCTTGGGTGGTTGAATCACCATGGGTAGGTGGAGGTTGAGGGCAGGCATAAGGCCTAGTTTTCTGGTTTTGTGTGCTACATGTTAGACAATGACTCAATTTTGTTTTTTTAAGACTTAAAAACAAATCCTTAGAAGTGTGTACAAAATGCATAGAGAGCCAAGGTCTTCGAGCGAGGGTACACATCCACTGTGACTGATTAAACTTGAATGCATTGGACGAAGCTCCTTGACGGACCAAAGCCCGCTGTCCCGAAACAGCCCCATCAAACAGCTTTCCAGTTAGCAGCAGAAATTCTTGGCAGCAATTCAAATCCAGGTCACCAGGGCAACCCATCTCAGTCACTCCTTCCCCCACCACTACCATCCTCTCCCGAGGTCAGTCAAAACCACAGCGATTGGCTCAGCTCCAGGCACGGGGCATTTCCAGCCTTTGTAGGGAATGGAAATTCAAATTTTTGCTTCTCTTTCAGCTGGATACAAAAGGCATGGAACGAAACGAGGCGTGCACACTCAACACTCAGCAAGACAGCAGGAAAAACAAAAGGGGTCTCTTAAGGATGTTTCATTTGAGGCTGTTGAAACACGACCCACGCACAAACGGCCCTTTCACCGACAGGGCCGTGTTACGCTTCTACGTGAAAGTAAACTATTGTACTTGAACGACGTTTGGGCATGACCGTTCGATCGACCCGGTCGTGAAAAATCTGCAAAGGGGTCCGACACACCTACCGTTCTTTTTCGGTCCTCGCCAGATTACAGCGTCAGCCGCACTACTCAAGAGGAATGCCGTGGACATCAAGGCGATGCCATCCTCGGAGTACTAGAAGAGAGAAACACAAACACGGGCCGCACAGCAACATTAACCGTACACGGTGGCATGTGCCGTTCACACGTCATGTATACCTGAAGCTGCAAGGCCCAGGATGAGTGGCAAACATTGTGGGAAGAGGAAGATTACAATTACAGAGCTCATAATAATGGGCCAAATATATGTGGGACAACAGACAAAACATCAATTGTTCTGCAGTGTGAGTTGAGGGAACTTACCACAGGAGACCAGCCAGATCCACTTTGATGAACCTGCCACAAAAACATGAGATTAACCAATTAATCACAACATTAAGCAGGTAACAAGAATCAACAACAACAAACAACAACAGGCATTTTAAGGCCATTTTCCCTGCTAGAGCGGGGGTTAGCCTTGCGGTCCCCATGACAATCTTCTCCATTTTGCCCTATTTTCTGCATCTCCCCTTGTCAACCCCCTTGCCCACATTTCTTCTTCCACCACCTTTAGCCAAGTCTTTCTCGGTCTTCCCCATCCTCTACTTTCTTCTACATTCATTTCCATCACTCTTCTCAACCAGTCACTTTCATCCTTCCTCAACACATGACCAAACCATCTCAACCTGTTTCTCTTCACAGCATCAATCACAGGCTCTATTCCCATCATCTTTCGCAATTCATCATTTGTCTTCCTCTCTCTCAACGATACTCCGCACATCCACCGAACCATTCGCATTTCCACCCTTTCCAGCCGTCGTTGCTGCTCTACGTTCATTACCCATGTCTCGCTCCCATAAATCATAACACTTCTCACACATGCAGCATACACTTTTCCCTTCAGCTTCAACGACACTCCCCTCCTCGTCAGCACGCCACTCAGTTCCCGAAACTTCTTCCATGCACATCTCACTCTAGCAACTGTTACCGAGTCTGATCCACCTTCTCCATTCAGCATGTCTCCTAGGTAACAAAATGTTTTCACACCTTCCAGCTTCATGCCGATCAACACACTATGTTAATATAAGAATGTAAAATCAATTTCTGAATCACATTCAACTGAGAACCGGAGAACGTGCGGACACGGCCTGTACACTTCGTGAACAGTGCAGACAAGATGCGAACCAGATGTACCATCACAAGGGGCATACAATTTAGTGGCAAATCCCTTGCACTGCACTCCTACAACCTGCAAAAGTGAAAAATGAATCCTCCAAACAGAATTCATGTTCCATTCCAGGGAGGATAGAACAGTGGCTTTAGGGGAAGAATGAAAAACGAATGTATGATCGTTTTAAGGCCATTTTCCCCGCTAGAGCGGGGGTTAGCCTTGCGGGGCCCATGACAATCATGGTTCCCTGTTTGAGGTTTGTTTGAGGGAAGAGGAAATCTGAAATTCTGGGTGTTCTTTTTAAGCCTCCATTTTTTCTCCCATCATGATGAGTTACAGACGGGTCAATTTGTGACCCACGGAACAGATCCAATTGGCAGCCAAAGCATCGTCGAGGACAAGCCTCCCCTACATTATGCGTGGGTACGTGTCCGTGTCTGACAAATGAAGGCCAGATGAAGGCCAAATGTTCAAACACTCAGGCTCACATCATTCGCCAATCCCATCAATCCATGTATAATGCCAAAAAGGCAACAGCGAAGGAGGAAAGTGTGAACTTGCTACATCAGACGGGATTCCGGAAGGTTGCGCAACTCCTTGGAGATATGCAAGTGCCTTCCTGTTTGATTAAAACTTGAGGAAAATGAAGCGTTCCTGGCCTTTTTTTGTGCGTTTGTGCGTTTCCCTAAAAAAAAAAAGCACCAGCGTGTACATCGCAAGGCTTTAGTAGTCATGTCGGGTTAAAACAGACATCCCCACCGTGTCAGATCTACCGACCTTAACCAAAACTATTTGAAAAACTTTTTACTTAAGCCGGAAGGATGATGGTTTTCTCAACTCGTCATCTCCTACTTTTGCTTCGGGAGATGGTTCTTTGCCATGTAGGCCCGACGTAGCTCGACGACGACGCAGCGCGACAAGGACATCGGGGTCACCAACGACGGGGTACACAATAATACAGAGGAAAAGTGCTATCGTGGACCTTCAACTGAACCAGCAGTTGCGGCACATGAAGCCAAAGAAATGCCGAAGTGAAAGGTACAGGTATATGGGATACCAAACGTGCAGACAATCGTGCGGAATACAAACCCCACCTGCGTTTGAAATACCGATGAATGAGCGGAAAATGCACGAAACACTACAGTGCGTTTGCATTATTGATGACGAGAAACAAAAGGAAACCCCCGTGAGTCGAATGCAGAGTAACCTTCAAGACCTAGCAAAGCGTGCAAGGAGGGTCGACGCAATAGTGCAAGAGGCCCTAAATCTACTGCTAAAAGGTACAAAGTCCCTCTGTGTGCGGGCACAGATACAATGAGAGCCGGTGATTGAAACATTTACCATTGGCATCAAAGCCTGCTCGCTCACAATGGGGCCTGCGCAACAAAGGCTCTGTCTCTCTGTTAAGCGCCAGCTCTGTCTCTATGCACAAAAAATACAAACACAAGCTTCTCAAAGCGACGTCGAGCTTCCTTCAACTCTTCATTACACCATGTTCAGCTTTACAAGAGGCACGACAAACCAACACAGGGGTCGATAAGTGTTGCACTTTCAGGAACTTTTGAGTTGGGCGACACTCCTTAGTACGTTGATGCAATTCAATCGCTTGGTGGTCAATGCCGTGCAGAAGTACCGTTCCACGATGTCGGATTCCTTCTGGCCTGCACAGGCTTCCACCGAAGCCGCCACACAATACTCTATAAATATGCCAAAAAGGTTTGACAGATCACGTTTATAATTATTTATAATTTTAAAATATTTACAACTACAGCCTCTGAATTTGGAGCGATGATGATGATGCTGTGTACAGCCCTTGACCAACTCCAACCCGGTCAACCAGAAGATATTCACGTACAACAAAGTACGCATGGGACGGAAATGCTGCTAGATATTATATATCCGTTTCCTTTTTTGGGTTAAATTTAGTATCTTGTAATTTTTTCACCGCTCAGATGTGCATAGGATGGCAAGACCTTAGACAAACGACCACCTGGTCATTGCAATATTGACCACCTAAACTTAGTCCCCAGCAGTAAAAGAGCATGCGGACCACAAGGTTGCATAGCAGACTGACATTCCATACAAATGGAGTTCTTAAAGTGTTTAAATCAAGTGACAGCACGGAAACTATTCCTGTCGCAAGAGAATTTGCTTTGACTGCCGCTTGGGAGGTCACGGTAAGGAGGTCATCACCAAACGAACATTCGACTTCCCAAGTGCACACTTCAGGGTCTGTGGGGCGGCATGCATTATACATATGGAAAGAGGCCGACTGGGGATGGGGAGAGGAGGGCGGGGGAGTAGTCGATATGAAAAGGAAGACAAAGGGAATGATCGCAGAGATGGAGAGTGGGAGCATCTCCCTCAACATCTGAGCTGTCCTCAATAACGCTCGACCTTTCCCAAAAGTACGATATACAGCTCCTCGGTGTTTAACCTTGGAAAGGAGAAAATTCCTATCATCACGTAGTGTTTACACTGACTGGGTTTCCTCTTTTAAGGAAACATTGGGCATCTGATCTGCTCCACAGTGCCCCTACAGCATGAGGGCACAGTCGTGGTATTGCTATGACCGGCGTGCACAGTTGTGGTACACATTTAAAAAATGAATGCACATACACGGTATCTCAATGAACCTGTAAAAAAAAAAACAAGAAGACGTCATGTGGAGCACGATACTTGCAAAATCCGCCCCCCACGCCCAAGAAAAAAAATTCCATTGATACAGCAAATTGTCCATTTCATGAACATTAAAATTGACAATCTTGATCAAAGCTCGGGTCAACAGGAAGAAAAGTGACGATTTTTCAGATGAAAAATGATGATTTTGTAAGGTTGACCTTGATTTGACCTTTGACCTTTTGACCTCAAAAATAGTTAGTTTCCCTATTTAGTGACTCAATGTGCAAATGCCGTTCAATTTTCAAGTCAATCGGATGAAAATTGAGGATTTTAAAAACTTGGCCTATGTTGACCTTTGACCTATGTTGACCTCAAAAATAGTTGGTGGTTGAATTCAGTGACCATATATGTAAATCCTCTTAGAATTTCAAGTCAATCAAATGAAAATGGGTGATTTTAGAAATTCGGCCTATGTTGACCTTTTGGCCTATGTTCACCTAAAATATAATTTGTGGTTGAATTCAGTGACCAGATATGCAAGTCATCTTGAAATTTCAAGTCAATTGGATGAAAATTGAGGATTTTAGAAATTTGGGCTATGTTGACCTTTTGGCCTATGTTGACCTTTTGGCCGATGTTGACCTCAAAAATACTTGGTAGTTGAATTAAGTGACCAGATATGCAAGTCCTCTTCAAATTTCAAGTCAATCGGATGAAAATTCAGGATTTTAGAAATTTGGCAAAGTTGGTGACCTTTGGCCTATGTTGACCTTTTGACCCCAAAAACAATAGGCTTCTCAATTGGGACGACCTATACAACTTGGTGAAGTTTCGTGAAGATCGGTTGAAAATTGTGACCTGTAGGCCGGTGACAAACAAACAGACAGACAGACAGAACCACAAACGCAACCGACCAATGTTCTTGAAAAATCTTCGATTTTGCAAGTAACAAGATGGATGGTCCTTTGCGCACTCCACGTGGTGTTGAAAACCCTCACTGAACCAGTGCGTTGTCATGGGATTCTCCGGCTTTCAGTGTCCACGAAAGACAGCAATGTCGAGGAGCCTTCGGTAGAGCAGGCATGTCAAAACAGAAGGACCGTGTCCGTAAATGTGGGCACAGGGGCATGGGCACCGCATGTGCAATAAATGCTGATTTTGCATCCTAATAATAGGAGTGTTAAAAATATACATACATCGCATTCCCACATTCCAAAATGCATGCTCCGTGCAGCCGTTGTCCTGGTGAGGGATGGAACACCGTTGGGACGCCAATCGATGGAGAAACAAAAAGCAAGGCCTTTGCTTCACGATCTTCTCAAAGTGGCGGATCGAGTTGCGCTTCGTGATGTGGTGAGGAAGATCCAACTTGTGGATAAAAGTGAAGACTTTCGAATGATCCATCAATGGCAGACGACTAAACTAGAACGGTACTCGGTGGAGAGCATTCCTCCGCTAGGCTGAACAGTTCATGTTTTATATCCCACTGATAGGCCGGATCTGGATTCAGACCTGAAACAAAATCGAATCGATTCCTTCCTTGTCACACACACAACCTGTCCACAAAGTTTCGTCCAAATCTGTCCACAACTTTTTGAGAAATCTTGTTCACAAACAAAAAAAAACAGACAGACAGTGGTGAAAACACAACCTCCATCCACCCTCGGTGGTGGATGTAATAACTTCTGTTAAATCAGTAACGAGCACCCTCACAAAAAAGATTCTTCAACATAATTCATGGCTCTTCAACATAATTGTTCTCCCCATTATGGGGGAACTTGGCAGTTGATCCAACATTCCAGAGAAATCTTTGCAAAATGACTATTCAAGTTAGTTCACCTCATCCGTGTTTAGTCCATGGGTAAGAAAAGGGTCACGTTACCATAAGTTATCATAATAACTTACTCCAGGTCTTTAAAATAACTCCAGGTAAAATAACTCCAGATAAAAATAATTCCATAATAACTACAGGTCTTTAAAGCAGCTGTTTACCACCATCTCTTATCTTCTCCCATCCAAAACCTTGATCTTTTCTACCCCCCATCCCCGTTAATTCACCCCAGATCCACTGTTTTGAAATACCGACTTCTTTCCAGGAAGTCCTAGCAGTGTCCATGTGTTTTATACCTCTCCCACCCGCCCCCTCCCTTCCCACGCCTCCTCCCCCCAACCCCTCTCCCTCCCACAGATCTCCCGATGTCCCTGCTCTCTACTGTTGTACTTGTGTGCTTCCCTCTCTCCCCCCATCTTGTCTCCCGCTCCCTTTATCATATGTTTTATGTGTCAGTTTGTCATTTTGTGATTAATGTTAGCTCTTACACGAGCCTCGATCTTGTGCACAAAAAAATAAAAAATACTCTTGGTCAAACAGTCATTCCATGGCAGCTGGAACCTGAATCCGTGTTTTTGCGTCACAGGCGTACAACGCCACGTAAAATTGGAGCACCAGTGGGTTTCCTAAAAAAGGGCAAGCTTGGCACATCGTACGACAACAAACATAGCTTACTACTCCACGTATTCCGACAGGTGGACTCGCGTAAATAAAGAGGATTCCGAATGGTGCACATCCTCGTGCTAGTCTGCCAAAGCTTCAGGGATATAACAGGAAGAAAAATGGAAGTTCACGAAGCAAAATGGAAGTTCGCGGAACAAAATGGAAGTTCACGGAGCAAAATGGAAGTTCACGGAGAAAAATGGAAGTTCACGAAGAAAAATGGAAGTTCACGAAGAAAAATGGAAGTTCACGAAGCAAAATGGAAGTTCACGAAGAAAAATGGAAGTTCACGAAGCAAAATGGAAGTTTGCGGAGCAAAATGGAAGTTCACGAAGAAAAATGGAAGTTCACGAAGCAAAATGGAAGTTCACGAAGAAAAATGGAAGTTCACGAAGAAAAAGTGGAAGTTCACGAAGAAAAATGGAAGTTCACGAAGAAAAATGGAAGTTTACAAAGAAAAATGGAAGTTCACGAAGAAAAATGGAAGTTCACGAAGAAAAATGGAAGTTCACGAAGAAAAATGGAAGTTCACGAAGAAAAATGGAAGTTCACGAAGAAAAATGGAAGTTCACGAAGCAAAATGGAAGTTCGCAAAGAAAAATGGAAGTTCGTGGAGCAAAATGGAAGTTCGCGAAGAAAAATGAAAGTTTGTGGAGCAAAATGGAAGTTCGCGAAGAAAAATGGAAGTTCGCGAAGAAAAATGGAAGTTCGCGGAGCAAAATGGAAGTTCACGAAGAAAAATGGAAGTTCGCAGAGCAAAATGGAAGTTCGCAAAGAAAAATGGAAGTTTGCGGAGCAAAATGGAAGTTCACGAAGAAAAATGGAAGTTCACGAAGAAAAATGGAAGTTCACGAAGCAAAATGGAAGTTCACGAAGAAAAATGGAAGTTCACGAAGCAAAATGGAAGTTCACAAAGAAAAATGGAAGTTCGCAAAGAAAAATGGAAGTTCCCGAAGAAAAATGAAAGTTTGTGGAGCAAAATGGAAGTTCGCGAAGAAAAATGGAAGTTTGCGAAGAAAAATGGAAGTTCGTGGAGCAAAATGGAAGTTCGCGAAGAAAAATGAAAGTTCGTGGAGCAAAATGGAAGTTCGTGAAGAAAAATGGAAGTTCGCAAAGAAAAATGGAAGTTCGCGGAGCAAAATGGAAGTTCACGAAGAAAAATGGAAGTTCGCAGAGCAAAATGGAAGTTCGCAAAGAAAAATGGAAGTTCGCGGAGCAAGATGGAAGTTCGCAAAGAAAAATGGAAGTTCACGAAGCAAAATGGAAGTTCACGGAGCAAAATGGAAGTTCGCGAAGAAAAATGGAAGTTCGCGGAGCAAAATGGAAGTTCGTGAAGAAAAATGGAAGTTCACGTCTGCAAGTTTGCTGTACATTTGTCCAATCCAAACCCACAAATCAGAAAACAGTTGCCGACATGAGCTGGATCCTTGGCCAAAGCCTTTTCTGCCAACCCGTAAAGTTCAATAATCGATTCTGCGCCAAAGTCCACATATTTTGAGCCTCAAGTTGTGTATCTAATGTGCTTGAACAGCCAACTTCCCTCCCACAGATCTCCCGCTCCCTTTATCTTATGTTTTAGGTGTCAGTTTGTCTTTTTGCGATCAATGTCAGCTCTTACACGAGCCTCGATCTTGTATACAAAAAATAAAATAAAAAAAAACTTCCTGTAATTCACTCAATGGAGTTTATATCCGTTTGAAAACTTCATGAAATGCAAACCCAGCAGGAGCGTGGTCCGTTCACTGGGCCTCTGGCAAGGCAAGACCCAGGGATGCTTAGGGGCGGCCAAGGAACACTTGGGCACACAAAGGGAGTTTCTGTCATCTTATTTGGGCGATCGTCATCATGCTGACCTGCGGACAAGAAAAGCGTGATGGCAAACGTTGGGGAAGACAAAGTAATACCATCTTAACGACCACCTTGAGTGCAGGCTCCGATCAAGGTGCACAAATCAAGATCGAGCAGACGTAAGGAACCTTTAGATCACGGCGACTCAGAAAATGAAATCACCACTTGTAATATGGTGATTACGGGGTAATGACATTATAGTGGGGCAGATATGTGAAAAAGATGTTCATTTCTGGCAGAAAGTGTGAAATTTCGCATACAGGGGTATTTTTGGGCGCTGATTTCAAAAATTGGCGGATCCAAGAGATCTAACCAATGGACCGGCCGCCATCTTGAATTCCAATATGGCCACCAAGACGAAATGTTGAAATTCCCTATCTTGGGTTCTAAATGACCTGTGGCGCTGAAATTTGGTACACAAGGGTATGTTGACATGCTGAGTTCAATAATGCAATAATTTGAAATGTCTGACAAACGGTATGGCCGCCATTTTAAATTCCAATATGGCCGCCAAGACAAACATCGATGTTTTCATTGCTTTAATAGCACAGTGTACGGTAATGTCATAATGTTAAATCATTTGAGCATTATTATGATAACTGGAAAATTGTTGCATCTCAAATCTACTGATGGGTTTGTAATTTTGGCGAAGGCAGTAGAAATTTGGGAAATTCAGCGCCCCAAAATACCCCTGTATGTGAAATTTAACACTTTCTGCCGGAACTGAACATTCACATGACATTCCAATAATTTTTTTTTTTAATGTTTTTTCTCTTTCAGATCCAATGTCGAAATCAAAGAAAACATCGTCAACAATTCCAATGCCAACAGACTGGAACATTTGCGCTCTTTGCCAGAAACGTTCTGAAAATGAACCACTAAGAGATGCACGTAAGGGCAGCAATCAGTCGTGTCTAGACGTCTACGAGAATCTTGCTCAAAATCTCAAGGCATTGAATGATTTAGGTGCCTTGCCTTGCGGGATAAACATTTCCCGACTAGATGATGGTTGCGGTATTGCAGAAACCCTAGCTGCGCATGCTGCCAAATGGCACAAAAACTGTTATGTGCAGTGCAGCAGCTCTCGTGTGGCCAGGGCTGAATCAAGGGAAAGAAAGCAAAGTTCAGACCTTAAACTTGGTGAAGAAACTTACTCGCCTGTTAAGAAAAGACTCAGAACAAGTTTCAAATCTCCATCCGTTGAACAGAGTACTGCTAGCACATGTTTCTTTTGTGATAGCATTATCAGTAATGAAGAAATAGTCCACAGAGCGGCAACAAAAAATGTAGATTCCAATGTTCGATTGATGGCAACAGAATTGAGGGATACAAAACTCCTGGCTAGATTGTCTGTAGGTGATATGACGGCATCAGATGCTGTTTATCACAAGAAGTGCATGACTGTTCTCCACACTCGATACAGATCATTTGTAAGAAAGAATGAGGAAGCCAGTTCAAGTGAAAATATGCCACCAGAATCAGTAGCTTTGGCCGAATTGATAGCCTATTTGGAAGAAATGAAGTGTACAGATGACAGTTACACTTTCAAGTTAGCCGATCTCACAAAGCTTTATACAGAACGTCTGGCACAACTGGGAGGTGATATCTCAAAGAGGATTAATTCAACTCACCTTAAGGACAAGCTTCTCAGACACCTTCCGCAACTTGAGGCACATAAGAGCAACCATGAAGTGGCACTGTCATTCAAAGAGGACATTGGTGAAGCTTTATTGCATGCTTGTAGACAAAGCTCTGACAATGACGCGGTCATTCTCATGAGAGCTGCCCAGATTGTGCGCAAAGATATTTTGCAAAAGCAATACCAATTCAATGGATCCCTAGTTAACGAATCATATAACAACTCACCACCATCATTGGCAGCGTTGATGGAAATGATTCTTGCTGGTACAAACATACACAAACAAAACGCAAACAACAAGGGAGGCGTCTCTGTGCAATCCTTAACTCAACTTGTAACATTCAACACTATGAAACGAGGAAGGTTGAAAACTACAGCAGTACGTCACAATTTGAAACGTGAAACATCACTGCCACTTTACCTGGGTCTTCTCATTCATAGCAAAACAAGGAAACGGGATCTCGTTGACGTTCTTTTTCAACATGGTTTGTGTGTTTCCTATGATCGCATACTGGAGGTATCCACAGATGAGGCCAACAGAGTCATAGAAATATACAAACATGACGGCGTTGTGTGTCCAACAAAATTGCGAAGTGGAATATTCACAACAGGCAACCTAGACAACATAGATCACAACCCATCATCAGCATCAGCACAAAGTTCATTTCATGGAACCGCGTTATCACTGACACAACATGTTTCACATGACAAAAGTGGCAGCATTCGAAATCATGAGAATGTCACTGAGAATGAGAACAAACAGCGCTCCAAAACCATAGCCGCCCTTCCTGCATCTTACAGTGATGTGCCTCCTGAAACATTTCCAACTAATAATCCCATTCCAAGAAAACCAAAAGGTCCATCCACTCCAAGTGTGTCCTCCGGAATACAGGACAAAGAAAGTCAGTGGCTTTCGTTTGTACAAAGTCTGCAGGAGAAGGAAGGTCTTGAGAGTGAAGATAATATCTCCTGGTCAGCATACATGGCAAATCTGCAGGTTGAAGTTCCTCGGCCTCCTGCAATTACAGGACTGCTACCTCTGTTCCGCGAGAGTGCTCACACATTGGCAATGGTGAAGCATGGAATGAATTTAATCAAGCAGGCGACAGAACTAGTAAACCCTGGACAAGTTCCAGTTCTGACCGTTGATCAACCACTCTATGCAATTGCAAAGAAGATTCAATGGACTTGGCCAGGTATATATGGTGAAGACAAGTTTGTTGTGATGATGGGAGGACTTCATGTAGAGATGGCCTTGTTGAAAGCGATCGGCAGCTTCCTGGAGGGGAGTGGCTGGGCAAGTGTAATGACCAGTGCTGGTGTAACAACAGAGGGAAGAGCAGATAGTCTTCACAAAGGTTCGCAAATATCGAGGTCACAATGGGCACACCAAGTCACAGTAGCGGCGTTGTACGCTCTGCAGCAAAAGGCATACGATGACTACCGGAAAACATGTGAAACTGAAGATTTACAATCATTTGATCTTTGGAGCAAGAAGATGGCTACAAAGTACCCCCAGTTTTGCTACTGGAATAAAGTCCTGCAGTTGGAGTGTCTTCTCTTGGCATTCATAAGATCACAACGGGAAGCCAACTACACGCTCTATGTGGAGACTCTCACGGCGATATACCGTGGATGTTTGCCATGGACCATTACCATTACGCCAGATGGTGGACAGTGCATGTAACAGACCTTCAGGAGCTTTCAAACGATTCCATGGATATCCATCGTGAATTTGTCAAGGGGAACTTTGTCACTCAGAAGTCATCACACAAGTTCTCTGCTATGGCACACGATCAGATACACGAACAGCAGAACGCTTATGTGAAAGGTGATGGTGGAGTCATTGGAATTACTGAGAATGAAGGGGCTCTTCGCCGGTGGATGGTAGCTGGTGCAGAAATAGCCAGAATCCTGAATGAGTTTGAGGACCAGTTTCAAAGACAGAGGCAAACTGATGTCCGCCACCACGAACAATTGCCTAGTGTCCAGAAATCCTTTGCATCAGATCTCAATAATGCAATCAGTTCCTTTGAAAAACTTGGAAACCCGTTTGCGGAAGACAGTAATGACTTGTATGTGCTTGACACAAAGGTCATCATGCCTGATGAAGTGATAGCCGCAGTGCGATCCATGGAGGACACTGGCAAAACACAATTTGACGGATTTGTGGGGCAGCGAATCAAGGATCCTTCTGACAATTTCTATGATAGCATTTCAAAGAACAATCTGCCACTGTTGAAATCGAAGCCCAAGAAAACACCTGGAAAGTCTGAGGCGAAGATTACACGTATGAAAAGTAATGTGGAGCTCTTCTCACGAATGTACATTTCTTGCCAAACTAGAGATGGTGATCTTAACACATTTTATGAATATGAGTGTCGTGGGTGGCCACCTGCATTGGCTGAAGGTATCAATACAATGCGGCCACCAACCGGCAAGGCTGATCTTTTGCCCTGTTTGGAAGCTTTAGCACAACGTCCTCGTGATGTGCCCAAAGGAGAAGTTCGTATTTTCGATGGGGCTGCCTTAGTCCATCATTTGGAGCCTAAGAAGTGCAACAGTGTGATCAGGACATTTGGTGACTATGCACAGAAACAGGTCCTTCCGTACATTGCCCGAAAGTTAAATGAGGGGACTGTGATGCGTGTTGATGTGGTGTGGGACACCTACAGAACGGACAGTCTCAAAGAAGGAACCAGGCTTGGTCGTGGCACTGGCATACCACTCCATGTGACTGAACAGACATCCATGCCACGAAACTGGAGCAGCTTCCTTCGTGTAGATTCCAACAAAAAGACATTATTCAGTTTCCTTGCTGATTCCCTGCAAACGATGCCTATTCCAGAGGGAAAAACACTTCTTACAACCTTAGAAGAAGAGGTTAAATCAAAGCCCCCTTCTGATGTTTCTCAAATTCAACCATGTACGCATGAAGAGGCTGATTCACGAATGATGCTACATGCTTGGCATGCATATCAGCAGGGGTACAGAAGTATCGTCATTCATGCAACAGACACGGATGTGGTTGTGTTGGCTATCGCAATGGCAAGCATTATGGACGGTTGTGCAATGTGGTTGGCATTTGGACATGGAAACTATTTCAGGCACATTGCTGCTCACACTATTGCGACTCACATTGGCCCTGAACGCTCATGGGGGCTTCTATTCCTGCATACTGTTTCCGGATGCGATACTGTTTCTGCCATATGTGGGATTGGCAAAAAGACTGTGTGGAGCATATGGAATTCCATGCCAAACTTGGGGGAGGTCTTCAATCATCTCTCACATGCACCAGCGGAAGTAACAGATGATGACATGGACAACATAGAGAGGTTCTTCGTTGTTCTGTACAGTAGAACTTCCCCTCTGAAGAAAGTGAACGAAGCACGCAAGCAGCTGTTTGCTCAGGGAAATCGGCAATCGGAAAATATTCCACCGACAAAAGAGGCACTGCGTCAACATGTGAAGAGGGCAGTCTTTCAGGCCGGTCACATCTGGGGACAGTCCCAAATTGCTAACCCAGAGCTGCCTTCACCTGCAGATTGGGGATGGGCTAAAAATGCAGATGATGTCTGGCATCCATTTTGGACAGTAATGCCAGAGGCGTCAAAAGGGTGCCGAGAGCTGATCAAGTGCAAGTGTAAAAAACGGTGTGCTGGAAATTGCAAATGTCCTGCTGCTAATCTACCATGCACAGAACTATGTTTCTGCTCTGGACAATGCTTCCGAGATGAGCAGTAGGAGAAGTAAAACGGATGGAAAAAAGCTTGCAGCATGTTACGGCTGCCAACTGGTACGAAATATACTTTGAAATGAGCTCTTTGACTTGTTATATGATTTGTCAACTAGGGATCCATTGAATTGGTATTGCTTTTGCAAAGAACCCGGGATTTTCAACATTTCGTCTTGGCGGCCATATTGGAATTCAAAATGGCGGCCATACCATTTGTCAGACATTTCAAATTATTGCCTTATTGAACTCAGCATGTCAACATACCCTTGTGTACAAAATTTGAGCACCACAGGTCATTTAGAACCCAAGATAGGGATTATCAACATTTCGTCTTGGCAGCCATATTGGAATTCAAGATGGCGGCCTGTCCATTGGTCAGACCTCTTGGATCCGCCAATTTTTGAACTCAGCATGTCAAAATACCCCTGTATGCAAAATTTCAAACTTTCTACCGGATGTGAACATCTCGTGCAATTTTTGTTACATATCTGCCCCACTATTACCCCGTGCACGGGGGAATGACTTTTAAATGCAGGAAATAGACCGACATAGACCGACAATCACATGACTTTGTTCTTTAATCTCGGACAATTTGTATGAAGAAACATCTCACGTGACATTTAGAATGACAAGGCTATAGGTTTATATATTTGGATGGACAATAACTTGTTGTACCTTGCATTTTAATTGACCTCTACACGTGTGACGTCATCCCTTGGACCGGACAGAGTGCATGTGACATCTACATGCATGACGTCATCCCTTGGACCGGGCCGAGTGCATTTGATCTCTACATGCTTGACGTCATCCCTCGGACCGGGCGGAGTGCATTTGGCCTCTGACTATGTAAATGCAAACCGAGTTGTCCTGTCTTGCTGTCCTTGTCACATCTCACTCAGCCTGGTTCAGGTCGTCTGGGAAGCAATACAAAAAACCGGAACGAGAGAGTTCATAGAACACGATTCCCAATACAATGTTACGTATATATACTTCAATTTAAATAAAATAATAAATTTAAAGATAGTTTAAAATTTTTCCAGAAGTTTAGCGTTATTGAAGTAGTCTTAAACACCACCCAGATCCAAGTATGATCGGTACAAATTCAGAGACAAAGTACTGTAAAACGACAGATTCGTTTTCCAATTCGAGTTCAAAATACAACATTCAATTCAAACAAGTTTCTCCTCGATCATAAATTGACCATTTCAGACAGACGGACATGAACAAATTGCTTCACCCGATTCGCATCCCGTGCACGGGGTAATGACTATGCTGCAATGATTGACATTTCTACTTCCGTTCTATGATAAAATATAATAATACAGTCGTGTTTTTTGTCAAACTGATGATGAAGACCACTCCTTTTTGCATCTTCAGATACATAGGGCTGCCGATGCAGTTTCTTGTCTAATGGACACAATTAAAAAAAAAATATATATATATATATATATATATAGAAATTAATAAATTAAAATATATATATATATATATGTATAATAACTCGAGAATAAATATGTAAAAAAAAAATATATATATATATAAAATATATATATGTATATAAATATTATATATATATATATATACTGTATATACAGACTTGGCATTTAATATGGAATCTTTTTTTTCTGGGGGTGAACTTACTTTTCAAGATGTCTTAGAAACAAAAGTTCATTGGAATTATGTTGAAATTATTCCAGATTTTGTTAATGTGACCTTTAAAAGAAACAAAAACCACATTTGACATTTCGAAGCAAATAAATTGATCCTTGAAAGTGATGTAAACTGATATCGAACTCAATTCATGGACAGTACTGTGTTAAACTTCTGTACGTTTTCCAGAAGTATCTCTTTATTTTGCACATTAGCCAAATTTTTTTTCAACAAAAACAAAAGTTAAATTACGACTGGGATTACGGACAGCAAAATTACAGTTCAATACTTCGTGTAAACCCCACGAGCATTCAGGAGAGCAAGTACACGTTGAGGCATGCTGTTCACGAGATTTGCCAAGGTTTGGACAGGAATCGCTTGCCATGCAGTGACAATAGCCTGCTGCAATTCACGCACAGAGGTCGGCTGCTGGTCCAAGTGGTCGATTTGACGCGTTAATTCTGCCCACAAGTTCTCTATCGGATTCATATCCAGGGACATGGCAGGCCACTCCATATGCTCTACACCACGGTCAGCAAGAAAGTGTTGGATCATGCGAGCACGATGAGGCCGTGCATTGTCATCATGGAAGACAAAGTTTCCTCGAAAGGCTGCACGAGGAAATGGAAGCAATGTTTCTTCCAGAATGGCACGGTGCTTGAACTGGTTCAGGTTTCCATTCAGAACAACCAGGTCAGTTTTGCCCCCTGCATGAAAATCAGCCCAAACGGTCACCCCACCACCTCCAGCTTGGACTCTTGGCACTATACAGTCTTTGTTGTAGGCTTCATGCACTTGTCTGCGCACTCAGACCCGGCCATCTTGACGATAGACCAGAAATCTAGACTCGTCACTGAAGATCACGTGATTCCAGTGTCCTGGCTGCCAATGACGGTGCTCTCTGGCCCACTGCAATCGGCGCTGGCGGTGTTGTCTGGTCAGGCGTGGCTTTCTCAGGGGACGCCTGGCACGATAGCCTGCTTGAACCAGTCGTTGGTTGACTAACCTTCTGGATACAGGCACATTTGTCAGTTGCTGCCACTCAGCCCTAAGCCGATTAGCTGACTTGGTACGGCCATTGCGGACTAACCGGTGCAGCTGGCGATCATCCCTCCTTGTGGTTCTGCAGGGACGTCCTGGCCTCGGTATTGGAGTAGGGGCACCCCTCTGTGCATTTCGTTTCAGGATCTTTGACACCTGACCTTGAGTGATGCCATACTGCCGAGCAATAGCACGCTGTTTCATGCCGTCATTTCGTAAAGCCACCACTCCATGACAAACAGCATTGTCGAATTGACGGACCATCTCCAGAGGAAGCGGCAATAACTTTTGGAGACGTGCAGCAGTTGTTTTCCACTAATACAGAACGCAACAACCCTTGTATACCCGACTGTGAAGCCAATCATCAAATGCACCTGTCCGTACATTTTGCCACGCCACCTGTGATATAATCCTGTTGTTGACTTCTTGCTGCGACAGACAATTAGTGACATGGTTCTTTTAACAAATAAATCACCAAAGTGTAAAAGAAACTCACTAGATTGATATACTGAGTTAAGAAAGTAAACCCAAGTCAAGAAAAAAAAAATTCCATATTAAATGCCAAGTCTGTATATAAATATAAATATTATATATTGTTACGGAAAACGGAGTACGGCACTCCCCTTAGGCGGGGGGGGGGGGGGGTTAGTCCCCCTTCTATTTTCACTGGCCGTCTCCGCTCCTGAAGCTGCTCGGCTCCATCCGGAGAGGCAGGTGAGCAACCCCGTTCACGACCGCGGACAAGATGTTAATTGCCGAGCGGATTAGCAGCCGCGGCACGAACCATTAGCAAGTAACTGACCCGATTCTTAACGTTGGCCAAATCGTGCCACAGGTATCCAATGGGGAAATCACTAAAACGAAACGGATGTAAAGGAAAGAAAGGCAAGGTAGGAAGAACAAATATAATTTATTCCTAACTAATTATGTACAAGTCAAAAGTAATCAAGGAGGAGGAAAGATACGGAAATAAAGACAGAAGGATGGAAGGACCAGAAGGACACAGAGCAATTCTAGCTTATCTAAACAGGCTTAACTTATTCCCAGGGACAAGACACACAAAACAAACTCACGTACACAAAAGGATGGAATGGCAGGAATGGGTGGAGGGATGAGAAGGTTCAGGTCCGTGCAAACAGCAGGGCTGGAGGTGACAGCTCCGACTTCTCGCACTCTGGTTTACAGAACGGGCGACAGGGAGATCCGAAGACCGCGGCACGTCGAGGTTCGCGTGCCCGCACTGGTTGGTCTTCAGGGTGCTGGTTGGTATCGCGAGCAGGGCATGCCGATTCTCATTCGCTTTCCTCTCCAGAGCTCACTCTCTCCTCCTCAACTGAACTCTTACGCACTTCCACTCTGCTGCTCCTCCTCCACTGAACTCAACTCACTCCCGGTGGACTGCCGTTCCTCCACTGAGCTCTGAACTCAACCTCCGGTGGACTCTTACGCACTTCTCTCGAGTGGGGGCGTCGCGTGACGGGTTATATAGGGCCACACCCTGGAATCTTCGCGAACCTCCCCGATCGTTCTTTCTCCGCCCTCTCAAGCCAAACCCCTCGTGCTTGGTTAGTTGTAGGGGCTTCTGGCTCCACCCTTTGATGACGATGGGTGGGCCACGCCCTTCTTCTCCGAGCTGGAGCACATGGTGAATGGCGGCAAATGCAGTTGGTAATGCAGTTGGCAATGGAGGTTTTTGGGAATGAAAGGGAATCTATCTTATTTCAATTCGGTGCAATGCAGGGTCAATTAATGGAAGACAGAGCCTTATACTGACATAGAATAAAGAGATAACTATCGAGGGAAGCCTATTATTTGCTACGTGCATGCGATGGACTAGCTACGGTGCACTCATTTCAATTAACAGCCAATTAGAGGGGAAATGTACATAGGGAATTTTAATTCTAAATTTACAAAGTGAAGGTTCTAAGAACCGTAACAATATACATACAGGGTGAGTCAAAAGTAGCGCCCGATTTCTGTTTATATATATATAATATATATATATATACAGTCACGTGAAAAAGTAAGTACACCCCATGTAAAGCTTTGACTTTTTCAACATATTTCAACATACAGCTATTTGATCTTCATTTCAACAATATTGATAGATAAAGGTGATATAATATAACAAATATCATGAAACATTTACACTTTGTAGTCCATTGTATAATTTAAATAAACAGAAATGCAAATTTCGCATGTGGAAAAAGTAAGTACACCCTTGGCTCTAAAAGGTGGTATTGCCCCCTTTGGCAGAAACAACCTCAAGTCGGCGTTTCTTATAACTGTCTACCGGTCTCTGACATCGACTGAAAAAATTTATTCCATATTAAATGCCAAGTCTGTATATATATACAGACTTGGCATTTAATATGGAATTTTTTTTTTTCTTGACTTGGGTTTACTTTCTGAACTCGGTATATCAATCTGGTGAGTTTCTTTTACGCTTCGGTGATTTCTTTGTTAAAAGAACCATGTCACTGATTGTCTGTCGCAGCAAGAAGTCAATAACAGGATTATATCACAGGTGGCGTGACAAAATGTACAGACAGGTACATTTGACGATTGGCTTCACAATCGGGTATATAAGGGTTGTTGCATTCTGTATTAGTGGAAAACAACTGCTGCACGTCTACAAAAGTTATTGCCGCTTCCCCTGGAGATGGTCCGTCAACTCGACAATGCTGTTTGTCATTTAGTGGTGGCTTTACGAAATTCCGGCATGAAACAGCGTGCTATTGCTTGGCAGTATGGCATCACTCAAGGTCAGGTGTCAAAGATCCTGAAACGAAATGCTCAGAGGGGTGTCCCTACTCCAATACCGAGGCCAGGACGTCCCCGCAGAACCACAAGGAGGGATGATCGCCAGCTGCACCGGTTAGACCGCAATGGCCGGACCAAGTCAGCTAATCGGCTTAGGGCTGAGTGGCAGCAACTGACAAATGGGCCTGTATCCAGAAGGCTAGTCAACCAACGACTGGTTCAAGCAGGCTATCGTGCCAGGCGTCCCCTGAGAAAACCACGTCTGACCAGCCAACACCGCCAGCGCCGATTGCAGTGGGCCAGAGAGCACCGTCAATGGCAGCCAGGACACTGGAAGCACGTGATCTTCAGTAACGAGTCTAGATTTCTGGTCTATCGTCAAGATGGCCGCGTCCGAGTGCGCAGACAAGTGCATGAAGCCTACAACGAAGTTTGTATAGTGCCAAGAGTCCAAGCTGGAGGTGGTGGGGTGACCGTTTGGGCTGCTTTTCATGCAGGGGGCAAAATTGACCTGGTTGTTCTGAATGGAAACCTGAACCAGTTCAAGTACAGGGCCATTCTGGAAGAAACATTGCTTCCATTTGTTCGTGCAGCCTTTCGAGGAAACTTTGTCTTCCAAGATGACAATGCACGGCCTCATCGTACTCGCATGATCCAACACTTTCTTGCTGAACGTGGTGTAGAGCATATGGAGTGGCCTGCCATGTCCCCGGATATGAATCCGATAGAGAACTTGTGGGCAGAATTAACGCGTCAAATCGACAACTTGGACCAGCAGCCTGCCTCTGTGCGTGAATTTCAGCAGGCTATTGTAACTGCATGGCAAGCGATTCCTCTCCAAACCTTGGCAAATCTCGTGAACAGCATGCCTCAACGTGTACGTGGTCTCCTGAATGCTCGTGGGGGTTACACGAAGTACTGAACTGTAATTTTACTGTCCGTAATCCCAGTCGTAATTTAACTTTTGTTTTTGTTAAAAAAAAATTTGGCTAATGTGCAAAATAAAGAGATACTTCTGGAAAACGCACAGAAGTTTAACACAGTACTGTCCGTGAATTGAATTTGATATCAGTTTACATCACTTTCAAGGATCAATTTATTTGCTTCGAAATGTCAAATGTGGTTTTTGTTTCTTTTAAAGGTCACATTAACAAAATCTAGAATAATTTCAACATAATTCCAATGAACTTTTGGTTCTAAGTCATCTTGAAAAGTAAGTTCACCCCCACAAAAAAAAAATTCCATATATATATATATATATACATACATACATACATATATATTGTTGCGGTTTTTAGAACCTTCACATGTAAATTTAGTTGTAAATTTCCTTATAAATAACCCCTGTGTACATTTCCCCTTAATTGGCTGTTAAATTAAATAATCGCACCTTAGTTAGTCCACATTGCAACACGTAGCAAATCATAGGACCTTTCTATAGTTATTTCATTGTTCTGTGTTTCAGGTAAGGCCATGTGTTTCCAATAGTGAATCTGCGTTGCATCAAACAAATAAGATAGGCCCCCTTTTCAATTTCCCCAAAGCGCCTCTGCCAGCCGCAGCCGCCTTACCGCTCGCTCCAAAACGCCATTGCCCATGTGCTCCATCTCGGAGAAGGGGGAGGAGCTACCAGAAGCACAGGCGTGGCCCCACCTCGTCACCAAAGGTGGGGTTCAGCCAGCCCTTACGACCAACCAGGGATCAGTGGGTTTGGCTTGAGAGGGCGTGGAGCGAAAGATCTGGCAGGTTCAGGAGGGTTCCAAGGGCGGGGTTATAAAACCCGTTGCGAAAAGCCCCCACGGCAGATGAGTGAGGGAGCATGAATTGAGAGTTCTGTGGGTGGAGGTGCTTGAGAGTTCTGTGGAGGGAGGCGCATTTCCATTTGTGGCATTTTCCGATTCCGTAACCATCGAGGAGGTGCAGCGAGTAAGGAGAGACCTGCTGCTGCAGAAAGCCCTGCCGTGTGGAGCCGCCGGCTGTTCTCTTCTGAACTGCGAACCTGGAGCGGACCTCTTTGCTGTGCATTTTGCCCGGACCTTCCTGCCCTGTGTCCCACCTGAACCTTCTCCTTCCAGCCATTCATTCCTGCCTGGGAATCCCCCTTTTGTGTACGTGAGTTTGCTCTGTTCGTCTTGTCCTGGGGATAAGTTAAGCTGTATAAGTTAAAGAATTGCACTGTGTCTTCTGTTCTTTTCCTGTATATTACTTTGATTTCTTTCCTTCCTTTGGTTTGTGTAAATCTATATATATAAAACACAGTTTGTGTGTGTGTAATGTTACCGATAGACTCCTAAACGGAGAGGCTCACGTGCTTGATATTTGGCATAGACATGTCCATTGAGCCTGGGAAGAACATGGCCGACCTAAATACATTTATTTCATAATATTTTTTTACCATATTTTTACCTCAGCGCTTTTCAGCGAGGAATATTATGCACGGAATCTGACCGGTGGCAGAGCAGCGCGCTGATTCGCTCAGAGCGATCACGTGATGTCCCTTGCCGCCATTAACTCAGTTACGCGTTCGCATGTATTTCAGAGCGAAAAGCGATTGCGTTTTTTCACATTTCAGCGAGGAACATTGCCATTCACACCACATAGGTTTTATTTTCTTTCATCTTTACGAGATCCATATTTTTTATTCATATTTACCTCAGCGCATTTCAGCGAGGAATATTATACACGGAATCTGATCAGGTGGCAGAGCAGCGCGCTGATTCGCTCAGAGCGATCACGTGATGCTCCTTGCCGCCATAAACTCACAGTTACGCGTTCGCACGTAATTCACACGTTCAAAACAAACGAGATCCACGAAGCGAGTTGGTCGAGTCGTGCTAACCAAGATGGCGACACGGCGGCTTCACTTTTCATTGAGTATGAGCGTTCTATATATTTTCAATTCAGTGCGCCTGACTCGCTCACATACTTGATTTGTGGCATAGACATGGCCATTGGGCCTTCACGGTGTAATTTGTGCGAGGCTTTTGTCCGAGTGAGCTCGAGTCGAGAGGGCGAATGTACGGGTTTGCAATGTACGGGTCTCCCATCCCCCGCCCGGCAATGCCGGTACTGGAGGGCGTCACAGGATCGGTGAGTCTCCAAACCCGCTTCGTGCTGTTGCGAAGATGCAGGACGATGTCGCGATTGTTGTGCTGCTCTCCGACCATGAGAACTACAACGTCATTGTTGACTGGCCCTCCCCTTCCCCCTCACTTCCCCCTCCCCCTCCACCCTACCCCATCCCCTTCTCCCCTCCCCCTCCCTTTTCCCCCCTCCCCCTCCCTTTTCCCCCCTCCCCCTCCCTTTTCCCCCTCCCCCCCTTCCCCTCCCCCTCCCTTTTTCCCCCTCCCCCTCCCTTTTCCCCCTCCCTTCCCCCCCTCCCCCAACCCTCTCCCCCTCCCTTCCCCCCCTCCCCCAAGCCTCTCCCCCTCCCCCCTCTTCTCCACTCCCCCCCCCTCTTCTCCCCTCCCCCCCTCTCCTCCCCTCCCCCCTGTTCCCCTCCCCTCCCCCCTGTTCCCCTCCCCTCCCCTTACCCCCCCCTCCCCCGCCCAGCAATGCCGGGTACTTCTGCTAGTAGTTAATAAATATCTGTTCCTCCTTATTCTTTGGTTTTCATTCTCGTCCGATCGCTTTCGTGATTTCTTGATTGAGTACCTGTGGCACGATTTTGGCCGAACCGTTTCGCAATCGGGTTAGTCTTTGCTAACGGCTCGGATTTCGGACTGCTAAACCGCTCGGCAAAATACCATCTTGTCCGGGATTCGAGCGGTACTTGTCTCCCTGTTTTGCTGAGGGATTGATAAAGGTATTCGGACTAATATCTGGACCAATCCCCCCCCCCCCCCCCCCCCGCAAAGGAGCGTTATAAGTACCAGGATCAGCGACGGCCAGTAAGGGGAGCGCCGTCGTCGGATTCCGTATATATATATATATATATATATATATATATATATATATATATATACAGTGGAACCTTGACTTACGAGTTTAATCCGTTCCGTGACCGAGCTCGTAAGTCAAATTGCTCGTATCTCAAATCAAATTTCCCCATTGAAATGCATTGAAATGCTATTAATCCGTTCCAGCCCGCCAAAAACCACACCAATTTTTTTTTAAATATACAGTATATATAAAAATATCTCGCGCTTTATATTTCACCTGTATGCAGCATACAAGTTGGCAGGATGGCCTGGACTGGAGGTACGCACACTTGACTCTAAAGTCTAAACTGTCCAGCCTGGGTTTGAATCCCGACCCAGCTATAACCTGTCATGGGTGAATCACAGGCAGGGTGATTCATCAATGGGTGTACCGCTAAACTGGGCGCCCCGTTTGCGTCCCATTAGTTGTTGGATGTTAAGGATCTCACCGTGTTTTCCACAAAGAGAAGGCGAGCTATCGCCGGCACTCTGAACAAGTTGACGGCAGAGATACTGTACTTGCACGGCATGATAACCACGTGTCGCACGATCTCTTGTCATGGTCCACAAGATTATCACAGAGAGGTGCAGCTTCCAGCGTTTCGATATCTGATCCAGGCCTATCCAACGAGACCGGTCCCAGCGTTCTAGGCCCGGTGGTTGTCTCAGACGGACCCGACAACGGCAGTGTTCGTTTTAACTCGATTCGATTCGAGCGCCGACGTGCCGGCGAACAAAACCGGTCATATCTTTTGAACGCGTGGCTCGATTTTTACAAAATAAACGTTTTCTTGAAGGTCTGAACCGTGCGCTCAAAACGATACCGAGTTTGACCCTGAGAGAGCCGTTTTGCGCCGGCAAAGGCGCCTTGTGTGACGTGAGGACCACGTCGTGCTGCATAGATTATCATAAATTATCATATCATTATCGGCGGCGTTATATATCATTAGCGCTATACGACAGAGATACTGTACGTGCACGGCAAGATAACCACGTGACCGGAGCCCACCTGGCGGCGTAAACTCAAAATAACCGAAATGCGAAATCTAAAATGCAGCGCTATACTACGACAGAGATACTGTACGTGCACGGCAAGATAACCACGTGACCGGGTGGCGAAAGCTCGTAACTCGGATCTCGGCTCGCATCTCAAAGCAATAAACTGCCAGAGTGACGGCTCGTATCTCGAAAAACTCGTAAGTTGGGGCACTCGTAAGTCGAGGTTCCACTGTATATGTATGTATGTATGTATGTATGTATGTATGTATGTATGTATGTATGTATGTATGTATGTATGTATGTATGTATGTATGTATATATATATATATATATATATATATTGTTACGGTCGCGATTTAGATGTTATTTACCGAGCGGTGGTATTGCCGCGACCGAACAGTTATTCCCCGACTAGACCCCGATTCCACCCAGACGTTGACCAAATCGCGCTATGCCAAATCAATGATAGAAAGGACACGACGACTGGGAAAGAGGAAACGACGCAAGGGGTACAGTACTCAAGACCTCCGGAGGAGGGTATAATTACAGTGGTGGAGAAAAGGGGGTAGATTACACGGCAGAGTGAGGTAAAAGCCACAGAAGAGATGGGCACTTAATTACCGTCTTATCTTATCCCAGACAGACCACAGACAAACGGAACAAGGCTGACTTACACAGGGATTGATGGCAGGAAGGGACAGGTAGTCGATAGCACAAGGTGCACCTTGGCTCGGGGACAGGATAAAGCATGGTCCAGTCCAGAAGATGCGGGGAGGCCTCACAGCGCTCGGAGGGTACGTCTTGCTTGCTCCAAGCTCAGCGCGCATCTGACGTCACCTCCCTCTTCCTGCGCATGCTCAGCGGGGAGTGACACGCCCTCGGCTGGTTGGCTCCGCCCCCCCTGGGGCCGGTCCGCTGCTTCCATTGGGTGCGGGGGTTACCAGGCTCCGCCCTTGACGAGGAGCTGACAGGGAGCCCCTATTTGGTAACCCCGTCGAGCACATGTTCGATGATGGCGGCTCGTTGGGAAGGCCTCGTGCCCCCCCAACACCCCCTACCAACCAAGCCGGAGTGAGGACGCGCACTCCCTGTGCACGCCGCTGCCATTGCTGTTGTTGTTGTTGTTGTTGCTGAACCGTGAGGAAGAGCTGCGGGGAGGTATTGGGAGGTCCTAAACTTCCTAACGGTGCCATACAATCACATTCTGGTGCAACGAAGGGTCAGAATTAATGGAAACGAGTCCTTAACTGACATAGACTAAGAATAACTAGCAAGATGTCCTATAGTTGTCTTACATGAGATGCGGTGAACCTGGGCACGATATTTAATGGGGGAAATAGGGGGAGGTCGGGTCTACAGAGTGTTGTTTACAGAAAATGGGACTAGGGAATGGGGGATTGGGGATAGTTGGGAAGTATTGAGGAAATAGGGGAATATTTACAAGCGGATATGGATGGATGCAAATCCCATATCCGCAACATTGCACCCTTCTCTACCTCGGGGCGTCCCGACCCGATAAATTTTTACCTACTTTAGTGTGGCACTCAGATGTAGTTCCCTCTACTATTAACTCAACCCTGAGTGCGACAGTTTTACAAAAATGTTCACAAATGAGTAAATATGTCCCCCTGCGACGTTGCACCCTTCTCCTAACAGAAACACACCCACAGGATAACCGAATCGCGGAAAGCATCCTCAAACTAAACATACAGCCGATAGGGAGCATCATTTATACAAAACTACACTGATATTTACACTACGATCCAGGACCTGTTCTTTGAGGAACACATGCAGATGTTATGCATAGGGAGAGCACGCATGCCAGCATCGATACACCAACCCACGAGTGCCCTGTGGCCCTACGGCCTTTAATAATGTGCAGAGCACCCCTTCCAAGCACCAAAAGCACCACCCCATTACGCACAGTCAGCACCATCCGGTGCACCAATAAAGTGTTCATAAAAATGCACAATTAAGTGTCCATGGTCACCGGTGGTGTCGCAGCCGGCCGATGTTCTGCCGCTGGTCTTGCCTTCATGGAGTGCACTTGGCCTTCTGGCTTCTTTAGAAATAAAGAAAGGCGCCAACCGCGTCCATTTCTTAATTGTGGCCGTCAGGGGGCCAACTAAAAGTGGTTCACCTGTATGGCATAGGTGCCACGTTGACCCAGAGGTCCATCCACGGGTGGTGCTTGACCGCAAAAGAACTGCGGTCCATTGTGGGCGGCCACAAAAATTGCGGTCTATATGGTGTATCGATCCAGGCAGCAAGCAGCGGAAGTACAGGCCCACAACTGCGGAGCCAGCACCTCTCTTTCCCCTCTCTCTGCCCCAAAGCCAGATCCTCGGAGGTGGGAGACAAAAGAAGACAAGTGAGTAAGGTGGTAAGGGCGCAAAAGTGCACGCAATACAAGGTAATGCACACTGGGGGCACATGGGAACCAGGTGAGACAGGTACGTTCCTACCGTACGCTCCCCCCCCACCAGGTAACCTACATTGCCCCTCCCTTACCCCTTACTGTATCCACAAAACACAACACTACCCATAAACATCTACTTTACACATCAACAAACGTCCCTACTGTCTTCCCCGTTCCTCCCATAAACCAAATTCGTCTTCTCTCCCTCCTAACCAATCAAATTTGCCATTTCCAACTCTCATCAAAATCTGCCATCTCCAACTCAACATCAAAATCTGCCATCACCAATTCATCATCAGTCCCTCCTAAGGAGGGAAAGATGGAATCACCCCAATGTCTCATCCACGTCATGATGCGTCTCACAAATCCAAACAGCAATTCTCATTTCCTGCAACACAAAACAAAGAAAACACAGGTGTGGAGTCATCATCATCACCTCAGGCAAGTGGCTGCGTATGGTGCGACAGGTTCATCAATCCTAACTATTTCCTAAATGACTTTAACAACTTTACATTACCCGGGGTCTTTCTCCTGCCAAACCATTGGCCCTCATTACTCTATGTGGTTCGAAGAACCAAAATCCCATTGACCATCTGTGGTGCACACCATCAATTTGGGTCTCACTCCCCGATTCAACACTCGGTGCCCCCGCACAATTTCGGTGGCTGGGTCGTGTGACGCTCCCAGCTGGTCCGCCCACCTGCACACCTCCACCACTGTTGTTGCCTACCGAGCTCACCTGCTCCTCACCCTAACCTAACTAACTGGGGAAGGCCCTCTCGCACTCTCACCCCCTCAGTGCCCTCTCTGGCACGGGCTGCCCGATCCACACCCGGGATCCTCAGGCACCCACTGACACTAACGGCTCCCAGAGCCCACCTGCGGCCTCACCTGGCCGACATCTAACAGTGGCGGAGTGCCCAACCATTCACACTCATACTAACAGGCCACACGACCAGCCAATTTCACCACACCAATGCACCCATCCATAATACCATTCTGCAACCGCACCACAAATGCCAATATCCAACCACAATTTACCTATACCTTCTAACTATTCTTTAAACTACCCTCCCCGGGTACTCGTGAAAAGGTGTCCACTCTTCCCCCATCCACACCTTCGCACCATGCACACCACTCCGTACCACTTACTCTAACTCTCTCCACACCACTCATTCTCTGCTCCATATATTCCACACACCTGTACTTGCACACTTGTGCTTTCATACTTGGTGCCGCCTGCACCCTTCTCTCCCCCAAGCACATTCGCGCTGATCCACAACACTCACTACTCATACACTGCTCCACACACCTGTCCAGTTCTCACACAGCATCATCTCATCTAACTACTCCCCTCTGAAACTTGCGCTTCCCAGTCGTCCCTTTAAACTATTGCGCTCCCTCGTCATTATCATCCACTCTAATCTACCTGCGTCCCCTCTACAGGTATCCTTGTCACTAACTAACCTTAACGTTACCTAATGTCATCTTCGCTAGATCCCTACACACAATATCCTAACCCACCCGGGCTAGTTTTCACTGCCATCAACCCCATAATCTAGTGCTCCTTTGCCCCCCCCCCTGTGAGGGATGGTGGATTGCCCATCCCACCACATCGGGGAGGTCCCACTATCAATTTTGCTCACCAAATTTCAGCCAATCAAAAATTTTGCCAATCATCTGCCAATCACCGTACCAATCATCAAATTTTGCCTTTTTCTAATTTTGGGTCCAAAACACTAACCTCATTACCCGTCTACTTATTAGATCCTCTCGGTGCGCCAATTCACATCTACAGCCCGGCTTCGTACAGCCGAGCAATGAATGCGGGTTGTTTGGTGCCAGCGGCTGGATACGTCCCGCATTCGGTGCAGGGAAGGAGGTTTACCCGGGCCGAGGTCCCACGCACCATCTCGGCACGGAGCCATCCCATGGCCCGATCTCGACCTGCCGGACTGCCTCAACAAAAAGTGGTCGCCATGACGACCCTTCCTATCGGGCTGCCCGCTCCGCCTAGTGGAGCACGGACGCGGCCGTTCAAAGCGAGGCCCAGCGTGGCTCGCGTACGGCGGTCCTTTCGAACCCGCCGTGGCTCGGATCCCCGCTGGTTCTCGCGGCACGCGAAGCCCGGCACGCACCGAGGGCCCGATTCGGCTATAAGTCGCTCTAACCGCTAACCCGGTTACCGTCGATGCCTCACCTACATGCTTACACGCATACGCTACCCCTTTCTTGCTCATACATCCAGCCGTTTCCCTGCTCATGGTCATTGCACCTTCTCTTACACACCCAGGTACACTCATTCCACTCACAGACTTGGTCACACACCTGACCACCGAACACCTTGGCACACATTCGTCGCTCGCACACCTCACCAACACACCTCTTCGCGCCCCCCTCCTCGATCACCTCCTCTGTGACGATCACAGGTGTGCTCTCACTCGCACACCCAACCACGTGCCTCACGACAAATTCCAGCGTGCATTCCCACACACGCTCTACCATTCCAGGTGTGCTTCCTTTCTCACCTGTCACAACCAACTCACGCTCCGTGTCACTCTTACTACTCTCACCTCCACTCTTGACAGCGCACTCACCCTTACTCTCGACAGCGCACTCTTTCCTCATGCACCCCAGAGTCGGACTTTCTCGCACACCTCCTTTTTCGCACACCAGACCTGTCGCACACTTCACCAACGGCCTCTCACGAACACCCGGGTCCATCTCGACCCCCAAGCTCATTAAATCACCTGGCGCATCATACGCACGACCATATTGGTCACCACTTACACCGGGTCCTCTTTCTCTTCGCTTCTCCTCCATCACCTGCGAATCCCTCATCCGGTTAATGAGCACATCATCACGATCCGAACACAGACTTTGGACCAATTCTTTTACTTCCTCTTTGATCTCTTTCTTATCCCCTCTCCGTCGCTTCTTAATTTCGCTTACCCCTTCTTCCACTTCTTCTAATTTCTGCTTCACCTCCTTCATCTCCTCGTGCGCCCCCTTAAGTTCTTCCTCTAACTCCACCTTATTTTTTTCTATGTGCTCCCGCACCTCCCGCTCTTTAACCTCCATCACCTCTACCACCTTGTTCATTTTCCTCGTCAGGTCCTCATGTACCGTCTGACACTCTTTTTTAATTACCCCTATGTCCTTTTTCATCTCCTTCTGTGTCGATTTTAAACCCTCTATTACCGCTGTGTTCTTCTTTACCTGGTCCCCCAACTCCTTTTGTCCCACTGTCAGTTGTTCTACTCCCAGCGTCAACTCCTCTATACCACCTTGCAATTTTACAGTCCCCTTTCTCACCTCCTTCTCCATGCGCTCCTCACAGTGCCTCACCTCCTCACGCACTCCTCCGACCTCCTCACTCACACCTCTTCTGATCTCCTCTCCCATCACTTGCATCTCC
>NC_136263.1:194815916-194840916 GCF_964187855.1 Myxine glutinosa | reverse complement strand
TCCGTCTTCTACCGACTCCTCTCTGGCCTTGCCCCCCCCCCCCCCAGCTCTCTCTGGGCTCTGTCCCGCAAATATTCCTACAGGTCGCACAAGATCTGCCTGCAACCCTCTTATGGTTAAACTGCCAAAATCAAGACCCTCTGCTCACATTCACTCCTTCATTCCTCTTTTCTCCCACCTCTGGAACAAACTCCCTCACTCTCTTCAATCCCACTCCACCCTTCAAGTCTTTAAAACAGCTGTTCACCACCATTTCTTATCTTCCCCCATCCAAAACCTTGATCTGTTCTACCCCCGCTAATTTCACCCCAATTCCACTTTTTTGAAACACCAACTTCTGTCCAGGAAGTCCTTGGTGTCCTTGTGTTTTATACTTCTCCCCCCCCCCACCCCCCCCCCCGGGCCCTCTCCCTTCCACACATCTCCCTGCTCTCGGATGTTGTGTTTGTGTGCTTCCCCTTCTCTCCCCATCTTGTCTTCCGCTCCCTCTTTTTGGGTATTTTGTTTGTCTGGTTGATTTGTTTGTGAAGTAAATGTTAGCTCTTTCACGAGCCTCGATTCAGTATACAAAAAAACAAACAAACAAAAAAAAAACAGGGTTGGCGTCAGGAAGGGCATCCAGCCATAAAACATTGCTTCAAAAAGGGGACCAGGGTGCCTGAAAAAGGCCAAACCCTGCTCTGCAGGGAAAAATGGCCTCTAAAAGGTGGTTGGTTTTTGGTTGGTTATAGGCCAAAAGGTCATAGGTCAAAAGGTCAACAACCTTTTCAAATTACAAAAATCCTCAATTTTCATCCGATTGACTTAAAATTTGAACGCGATTTGCATATCAGGTCACATAATTCAACCACCAATTATTTTTTAGGTCAAAAGGATGCTCTACTGATTGCCGTTTTGTTCTCTTTTGCCAAGTGTCGCTCTATGAGTGATTTTTCATTGATTTATTTGTACCAATAAGCATGGCGATGAATGGAGGTGGACGGTGGTTATGTATTCATCCCTGTTTGTCTATCTGTGAGCAGGATATCTCAAAAAGTTATGTTCAGATTCAGACAAAACATGGTGGACAGGTGTGTGTGACGAGGACAAATTGATTCGATTTTGGTGAAGATCTGTTTCCAGATCTGGATATGAGAATTTTTAAAAATGATTCTTCACCGTTGAGAGATGGGGCCAAAAAGGATATATAGCATGTCATTTCAAAATTTTGTTGTGACCAAAATATAATTATGACAAAACTTGGTGGATGAGTGACAACATCAAGCCGATTCAATTTTGGCTCACATCAGGTCCGGATGCAGATCCGGCCTATCCGTGGGATACAAAAAGTAAACTGTTCAGCCTGGTGTAGGTATGCACTCCACCGAGTGCCGTTCTAGTTTGTTACCCTCGATGAGGAGAGGGTATTGCATTTGAGTCAGCTTGTCTGTCTGTCTGTCTGTCTGTTTGTTTGTTTGTTTGTCCGCACAGAAGAAATGATTTTCTCTGCAACGCTTGGTCCGATCGACAGCAAATTTTCACCATGGGTGCAACTCGACATGCATAATTTTTTAATAATAATTATGACGTCATAGGTCACGTGGTTCGGCCGCCATCTCGGAAAAACCGAAAAGGTTTGCACCTCTATATCTCCGAAAGCGCTGAATAGAAAAAATTGAGACATTGCTCATTGTAAAGAACTCTCCATGGGGAATAAAATATGTTAATGATGATGTCATAGGTGCCTCCATTATGACGTCATAATTCGACAAGTACAAAACGTCATCCGATCAAGATGAAATTTCTTGAGCGTCATGTCGGCATAAATTGGTGGAGAAAAAATAAAATGATGACGTCATCAGTCGCGTGGTTCGGTCGCCATCTTGGAAAAACTGAAAACATTCGCAACTCAATATCTCCGAAAGTGCTGAATAGAAAAAAATTTAGACATGGCACATTGTAAAGAACTCTCCATGGGGAATAAAATATGTTAATGATGATGTCATAGGTGCCTCCATTATGACGTCATAATTCGACATGTACCAAACCATCCAATCAAGATGAAATTTCTTGAGCATAATCTAGGAATAAATTAGTTCAGAAAACAAATAATGATGATGTCATCGGTCACGTGGTTCGGCCGCCATCTTGGAAAAAACGAAAAATTTTGCACCTCTATATCTCCGAAAGTGCTGAATAGAAAGAATTGAAACATGGCTCATTGTAAAGAACTCTCCATGGGGAATAAAATATATTAATGATAATGTCATCGATGCCTCCATTATGACGTCATAATTCGACAAGTACAAAACTTCATCCAATCAGGATGAAATTTCTTGAGCATAATCCAGGAATAAATTAGTTTAGACAAAAAATACTGATGACGTCATCGGTCACGTGGTTCGGCCGCCATACTTGTTTTAACACAAAAGCCTTAAAAACCACTGAAAATACATCCTGGCAAGGGTTTGCAATCTCTGATTGCTCTTTTTCTTGTTGTCTGTGTCAGTATTCCTGTTGTTCAATTTCGTTCTTAATTAAAATGTTGACAGTATTTTATTTCTCCAAAGCTTGCATGCGTATCCATCCTTGCCATCCTCCTTGCATAAATCATTTCTGTGCATTTGGTAATCTTTAGGGGACTAAACTAGGACGATTGAAATACTGATAATGAGCGTGTTTAAACACACTCCTAAAAACCCGGAGCATCCACCACTGCCCTGCTCGGAGCGTTCTACTTCAAATTCAGTCTTAAGCCAGAGGTCTCGATTCCAGCCGTGGTTGCGGCTAAGCGGTTGATGAAGGCCTGTCCACATGGAAAAGTGTAAAAATCAATTGCCGATTAATGTTATGACTATTAATGGTCCAAATAAAATATTCCAATGGACCTAGATTTTAAAAAGTCCTTTAAAAGGAAGATAAAACAAGTCTGGCGGGACAACAAGAAAATCCCTTCAAGCGATTGAGGCATTACAAAGATGGCTTTTCATTTAGGGACATGCTCATACATCATCACATTCAATTGGGGCCTTCAATGGAGAAAATCATAAAAGTCTATGAAAAAGTTCAGTCATTTTCAGCACAACGTGCTCCCCGACCTCCGACTCACTTCCACCCGATATCAACCCTCGTTCTTCATTCTACAGGAAGAAGTACCACGTTCTCGCATCGTGCGCATCTCGTTTGCAGAACTTTTCAACTCCCAATGTACATTATGGTGACTGATTGTTTTATGCCCGAAAACAAATCTAAAGTTGTTAGCCGAAACATTCCTTACCTCTCGAGTTATAACAAAAAAAGACAAAAAAGAAAGGTGTTCGCTGCAATTTGGACCGAGGGACCATCACATTTCAATGCCTGCCTGCATTCCATGGCATGGACCTGAAAGGGTATCCAGACAAACAATTGCAGTACTTGAGCCAATATGAGCCATGTGCCAACGAGTTTATTTACAAAAAAGAGGTCAACAGGGTGTCAGGTTTAGTTGCATGTTCAGCATTTTGTTCTTGAACACCAAGAAGCATTGTCGTCCTATTTAGCGGGTGCTTTGCATTTTTTCCGGGGTGAATCGTGCAACCACGTGTCAGAGAGAGACTGAACTCCGTGCACCATCAAACTTGTTTCCATTGTCAAGGTCGACTGGAGTTCCCAAGTAGGGGGATTCACAAGCCGCAGTATCAAGGGTAGAGCATCACACCGCTCTATTTTTTTTAACATGGTCGAGGTTTGTGGAAGATCCAGAATAATATATGGAAGGCCAAGCATCGATTCACCAATAACATCCACAAGGGCAAGTAAACAGGCCAGTCGTCCATCGGCCGAGAGAACTACAGCCAGAGAAATGCCACAAATATTTTCATGGCCCTCTTCCTTCCACGTGGTGAACACGTAAGGGAGATTGCGAGTAAGAAAGGCCAGGCCCCTGGTGCAATGATTCAGGAGGAGTTCAGGATGCTATCAGCACCTGGTGAGCTACACACCTTACGATGCTCTTTGGTCAACAACAAATTAACATCTTACTATAATTCAACAAATGTCTGTCTGTCTGTCTGTCTGTCCGTTCCCTGGTACCGCAAAAACGGCTGAAGCGATTGCAACGAAATTTTGGGTGGGTAATCCTGGGACACCCTGGAGTAAAATAGGCCATATTGTTTTTCCAATTTTTTTCCAATTTCCAATTTTCCAGTTTTTCCAAACACGATGGAATAATATTTACCGATATGAATAATGATGTGGCTTTTGTTGAAATTCTACAAATACTGTTTAGATTTTGATGATTTGCGTGTGATAGGATTTAATGGATGTTTATATAAATCGTTTAAAATAAAAAAAGCCTTCAATTTCTGATATTTTGCCTTTTCATTCGGGCCTCCCAATTGAAGCCCCGCCCATAGGGTGGGTACCGTTGCTAGTCTTTCAAAATTTCCCAAAATGCCATTGAAGGTTTTAAATTAATACTAGAACGGCACTTGGTAGAGCGCATACCTCCACCAGGCTGAACAATCTAATCAGCTTGTTCTTGTCACCTAACCAATGAACCTGCCTACCAAGTCTCATTCGATAACTTTTTAACGTCAATAACTTTCTGAGATATTGTGCTATATATCGTTTTTGGCTCCATCTCTCAATTGTGAAGAAGCACTAAAAATTCTCGTATCCGCATCCATATCCGGATCCGGATGCGGATGCGGATCTTCACCAAAACTGAATCGATTCATCCTCGTCACACACCCAATCTGTCCAGCAAATTTTGTCTGAATCCATTCAAAACCTTGTGAGATATCCTGTTCACAGACAAACAAACAGGGCTGAAAATATAACCGCAGTCCATCTATGGTGGTGGAGGTAACCAGCGAAATAAATAATAAAACATCAACATGGTAAATATATCCCACTGTCTGAAACAAATGATTTTAAAGCATTTTACAAAATGCGCTTTTACCCTTTTAGGATTTCAATCACGATCATAAATATGCATGAACATCATCTTAGATGTGAAATAAAGGGGGGGGGGGGGGGGTGTAAATAGTGACAGTTTCCCTCCAGCCAAAATGCACATACACGATGTGAAAACAAATAAACAAGCTAGAAAGGCATCTTGCAGAGCATGATAATTGCAAAATTCCCCACCCCAAAATGTTGCCATGGACACATATACTTGTCCATTTCAGTAAGATTAAAATTAAAGATCTTAATCAAAGATCAATCGGATGAAAATTGATGATTTTTCAGATGAAAATTGATGATTTTAGAAGTTCGTCTTTGAGTTGACCTTTTGACTTCAAAAATAGTTCCTTTCCCAATTCAGTGATGCACTATGCCGTTGCTTTTTTAATCTGACAGTTAATAGGATGAAAAGTTACGATTTTTCAGATGAAAATTGATGATTTTAGAAGTTTGACTTTGAGTTGACCTTTGACCTTTTGACCACAAAATAGTTGGTTTCCCAATTCAGTGATGTACTCTGCAATTTTCTTCAACTTCAGGTTAATCGGATGAAAATTTATGATTTTTCAGGTGAAAATTGATTTTATAAGTTAGACCTTCAGTTGACCTTTGACCCTTTCACCTCAAAAATAGGTGCCTTCACAATTCAGTGATGTACTATGCAATAGCTGTTTAATTGCCAAGTTAATCAGATGAAAATGGACAATGTTTCAGACAAAAATTTATGATTTTAGAAGTTTGACCTTGAGTTAACGTTTGACCTCAAAAATAGTTGGTATCCCAATTTAGTGACTCAATATGCAAATTCTGTTCAACTCTCAAATTAATCGGATGAAAAATGACAATTTTAGAAATATGACCTCAAAATCAATAGGCCTCTTCCTCATGAGCAACTCTACCATCTGGTGAAGTTTCATGAATGATGAATATCGGATTAAAATTGTGACCTTTAGGCGATTGACAAACAGAATAACAGACGCAACCAACCAATATACAGACTGTATGTATCAAAACTGTATCAAAAGCACGAGCTACAGTCACGTGAAAAAGTAAGTACACCCCATGTAAAGTTTTGACTTTTTCAACATATTTCAACATACAGCTATTTGATCTTCATTTCCACAATATTGATAGATAAAGGTGATATAATATAACAAATATCATGAAACATTTACATTTTGTAGTCCATTGTATAATTTAAATAAACATAAATGCAAATTTCGCATGTGGAAAAAGTAAGTACACCCCTACATTTATCACTACTTCGAATACCTAAAATTAGAATCGGGTGCACCAGCTCAGGTGCAAATGATTAGAACATCGTTAGAGAGGATCTTGGAGGAACCTGTCTTATTTAAACCTCAGACATTTAGTTTGGTTTGCTGTTTGTTGTTGAAGTGTGCGGCATTACCATGCCTGGATCAAAAGAGCTCTCTGAGGCCTTCAGAAACAAGGTTATAGGTGCCTGCAAATCTGGGAAGGGATTTAAAAAGATCTCCAAACAATTTGAAATCAATCATTCGACTGTCCGGAAGATCATCTACAAGTGGAGAAGATTCCAAACAACTGCCAACTTGTTCGGGCCAGGCCGCCCCAGCAAGTTCAGCCCGAGAGCAGACCGCAAGATGCTGAAAGAAGTCTCTAAGAACCCCAGAATGTCATCACGGGACCTACAGGTAGCTCTTGCCACTGTTGATGTCAAAGTGCACGAGTCTACCATTAGAAAGAGGCTGCACAAATTTGATCTACATGGGAGGTGTGCCAGGAGGAAGCCTTTGCTGTCCAGAAAGAACATCAGGGCAAGACTAAAGTTTGCCAATGAACACCTCGGCAAAGACCAGCACTTCTGGAACAATGTGCTCTGGACAGATGAGTCAAAGGTAGAGCTATTTGGCCACAGTACCAGAAGACATGTTTGGCGAAAACCAAAGACAGCCTTTGACCACAAAAACCTGATACCAACTGTAAAGCATGTGGTGGAAATATTATGGTTTGGGGCAGCTTTGCTGTATCAGGGCCTGGGCAGCTCACCATCATATAATCCACTATGAATTATTCATTGTACCAGAGGGTGCTTGAGGATAATGTGAGGCCATCTGTCGGAAAGTTGAAGCTCAACCGAAGGTGGACCTTGCAACATGACAATGACCCTAAACATACCAGTAAATCCACCAAGGAATGGCTGAAAAGAAAGAAATGGAGGGTTCTGGAATGGCCAAGTCAAAGCCCGGATCTAAATCCCATCGAGATGTTGTGGGGGGATTTGAAACGAGCTGTGAATGCAAGAAACCCCTCAAACATCGCACAGCTGAAAGAATTCTGCTTGGAGGAGTGGGCAAAAATTTCTCCCAGTCGATGTCAGAGACTGCTAGACAGTTATAAGAAACACCTACTTGAGGTTGTTTCTGCCAAAGGGGGCAATACCACCTATTAGAGCCAAGGGTGTACTTACTTTTTCCACATGCGAAATTTGCATAGATGTTTATTTAAATTATACAATGGACCACAAAATGTAAATGTTTCATGATATTTGTTATATTATATCACCTTTATCTATCAATATTGTTGAAATGAAGATCAAATAGCTGTATGTTGAAATATGTTGAAAAAGTCAAAACTTTACATGGGGTGTACGTACTTTTTCACGTGACTGTACATGAAAAAAATCTTCGATTTTGCAAGTAACAAACAAAAACAAGAAGACATCATGCAGAGCACGATACATGCAAAATCCACCTCCTCCCCTCCCCCCTCACCCTCCCCGCCCACCCGCCCCCAAAAGGTTGCCATTGATCCATCAAATTGTCCATTTCATCAAGATTAAAATAAACGATCTTGATCAAAGGTCAGGTTAATAGGATGAAAAGTGACGATCTTTCAGATGAAAATTGATGATTTTAGAACTTTGAGCTTGAGTTGACCTTTGACCTTTTAACCTTAAAATTGTTGGTTTCCCAATTCAGTGAGGCACTATGCAAATGTTTTTCATTTTTCAAATCAAGCGGATGAAAATTGAAGGTTTTTCGGATGAAAACTGATGATTTTGGAAGTTTGACCTTGACTTGACCTTTAACCTTTAGACTTCAAAAAATAGTTGGTTTCCCAATTCAGTGAGGCACTTTGCAAATGCTGTGCAATTTTCAAGTCAATCGGATTAAAAATGGCGAATTTAGAAATTTGACCTTAATATGACTTTTGACATCAAAATCAAGAGGCTTCTCAATTGTGACGACCTCTATACCACTTGATGAAGTTTCATGACGATCGGTTTAGAATTGTGACCTGTAGGCGAGTGACAAACAGACAAACAAACAGAATAACAAACGCAACCGACGAATGTACTTGAAAAATCTTCGATTTAATGCAATAACATCGAACACTTAGAAACAAACATGCATTTACAGTGTCATAAACGAAAATGAACACACTCGTGTTATGGACGTTCAGCTTGTTATTGGCTTGTAACAGGTATACGTGGTGCAAACGAATTTTGTGGATCACACCTCCTCCTCCCAAGCCCTCTCCGTCCCACAGATCTCCCGATGTCCCTGCTCTCAAATGTTGTACTTGTGTGCTTCCCCCCCACCCCCCTCTCCCCATCTTGTCTCCCATTCCCTTTATTTTGTCTTATTTGTCCGTTTGTTACTCCCGCCAGGGAGTAATGCATTCGATCGTGTCCGTCCGTGTGTGTGTGTGTGTGTGTGTGTGTGTGTGTGTGTGTGTGTGTGTGTGTGTGTGTGTGTGCGTATGTGTGTTAGTATGTTCATGTGTTTGTGTGTTTGTGAACAAGATACCTGGAGAAGTTCTGAACGGATTTGGATGAAAGTTGGAGGGATGTTGCCATTGGGATAAGGAAGAATTGATTAGTTTTTGGTGAAGCTCAGGATATTATTCCGCATCCAGGAATTTTTTTTTCTGTTTTCCTTTAAAAACCATTTTCTCTGCAATAATTGGACCGATTGAGAGCAAATTTTCACCATAGGAGGGACTCGGTCTGTGGAATATTTTAATGGTAATTATGACGTCACAGGTCACGTGGTTCGGCCGCCATATTGTTTTGAGTGAAAAACACTAAAATCCAATTTTCTCCAAAACGCCTGAACAGATCGAGGCCAGACTTTGCAGGCAGAATCGCATAACCATGACGAACAAAAAAGTCACCGAGCATGACGTCATGCATCACATGGTTTGAGAGTTCTGACGTTCTTAAGCACAAACCTTTAAAACCTAGCTCCTCCCTCATTTGTGATCCAATCGAGGGGAAACTTCACAGATCTGTTCAGCATGTCAGTCTACTAAAATGTCCTTTTGGAATTTGCGATAGGTCACGTGGTTTGGCAGATATCGTTAATTAAACGCAATTATTAAAATATTTATATCTCTTGAACCACTTCATTGATCGACGTGAAACTTCATACTGTATTAGAAGTCATGAAGAGTAACAAGTGTGCAAAATTTGAAGATGATTGGATGTACGGTCTGGAAGCTAGAAGTTGTTATTGCGTGAAGAAGAAGAGTCATCGGCTGTGGACGATTAATTATTTATCACAAGTACAGACTTGCAGACTTGCAGGCATCATTTGACACAATCTCCCGGGTTAATTTGAACCTCAAATAAAATTATAATTCCAAATTTGTCAATGGCTGAGGTATATTAACAAACGAATAAAACAGATTTGGCAAAATTCCGACTTTTTTTTTAAAAGATCGCAAATTCACCCAGGGTTGTGAGGGGCTGAAGAAGAAGAAACCTCGCATGGGCTTCCCAGACCAAATAAATAATTCTGGCTCTGCGATTTTCAGGTTTATTACTCCTGCCAGGGAGTAATGCATTCGATCGTGTCCGTCCGTCCGTGTGTGTGTGTGTGTGTGTGTGTGCGTGCGTGCGTGCATGTGTGTTCGTATGTTCGTGAACAAGATATCTGGAAAAGTTCTGAACGGATTTGAATGAAAGTTGGTGGGATGATTGCCCTTAGGATAAGGAAGAATTGATTAGTTTTTGGTGAAGCTCAGGATATTATTCCGGATCCAGGAAATTTTTGTGGGAATTTTCTTTTCTGTTTTACTGCATTAAAGCTTTTATTCTTATTCCTAAATGATGTTTTTCTCCTCTAATTCCGAGATATATCAAAATAAATTCTCTGACAGTTAGGGCCTACTTTCTTTTTCATTTATTGTTTTGGGGACATGTTAAACAAAAATATGTTAAACAAAACGTATTACTCCAACTTGACCCACGGCGGGAGTATGCGCTCTACTGAGTGGTGTTCTAGTTTTTTTGTCATTAATGTTAGCTCTTACATGAGCCTCGATCTTGTATACAATATATAATATATATATATAATATATACATATAATATATACATATATATATATATTGTAACGGTTTTGAGAAGTGTAACGAATTTGAGAAGTGTAACGGTTTTTGAGAGGTGTAACAATTTTGGAGGAAGTGTAACGAATGTAAAAAGTGTGGTTTTGTTATGTGTAACACCCTCGTAATGTAAATAATGGTCGCAGCCGTCCTCCTAGTTAATTCCATGAAACTTACACACAGGCCACGATATATCTTTTTAAATAGTGTATTTCCTTATTCTATGTAGGCTAAATATGTGTTTCCCACTAGATTGACTTTGCATTGTATCAAACAAAATAAGCGTAGGCCCTTCCAATTTCCCCAATCATCTCCGCTCTCCAAAGTTCCTTTCAAAAGGGTGCGAGTGGTGTTCAATCCCGCAAGCCGCCATTGCCCATGTGCTCATCTCGGAGAAGAAAGGCGTGTCTCCACCTCGTCATAGAGGGGAGGAGTGAGCCAACCCTACTTGGCCAACCAGCACCGCGGTTAGCGACCCGGTAGGCGTGCCCTCGCAGCCGGCGGCTCGATTCCGCCCCGAGTGATAAAAGGGACTGGAAGGGACTGCTTCACCAGATGACCTGGGAGATGAGCGAAGAGGCGACAGACGAGAGGAGCGGTGAGCGGTGAGATGCGAGACGCTCCAAGCCAAAGAGGAGAGGTACTCGGCGAGGAAACCAGCTTTGGAGAGACGCACTGAAAGGAGGGAGACGGCTCCACCAGAAGGAGAGGAGCAGGTGTGCCCGAGCCAGCGCGTGACGTCTACAGCATCGGCAGCGGATACGCGACGGAGGGTTTTCCCGCCAAAAACGCGAGGAATTGAGAGCTGCTGCCTCCGACCCTGCCTCCCTCTCCAGCAATCCACCTCAAGCCCTACCTGCCTGCAATATCCCCCGTGTAAGTGTGAACGTCGTCTGTCCTACTCGTTGTCTTGGGGTTAAGTAAATTGAATAGAATAAGCTAACGATGCACTGTGTGACTGCTTTTTCCATCCATTGCTTGTAAATAATTTTGGTCGCTCTTTCTTTTTGCTTGTGTGTGTATAATAAATCTGTTCTTCCTCCGTACTCTGTCTTCTTCTCTTTTCCTTCTCTTTCGGTCGCTTTAGAGGTTTCCCGATTGAATATCTGCGGTGCGATCTGGTCAACGTCGGGTGGAATCGGGCCAATTGGGGATCCTGTTAGGTCGCGGTTGGACCATCCGCTCGGCCCATCATAACATCTTAAACCGCGATCTGTAACAATATATATATATATATATATATATATATATATATATATATATATATATATATAATATATATATATATATATATATATATATATATACATATATATATATATAAAATCTGAATCCGGATAACCTGAAAAAAATCTATAGGATCCGGATCCGATCTCGTGCTCACAGAAAAACAAACAGACAGGGCTGAAAACATAACCTCCGTCCACCTTTGGTGGCGCAGGTAACAAACCACCAACCACAAGTCTGCCATGGTGAGCACCATAGACCTCGTGCCCCTCCGAGCAAATGCAAATGTTGGATTGAGTTAACTCGACGGATCCACGGTGGAGATCACTCTCCGAATCGATCATTCATTTTCATCGACGTTTCTCATGTACCAACTCCTCCTTCATCGTGAATGATGAACCTATTCAATATGCTAATGATATGCAGATTCTTCAGCCTTTTGAAAATGGCATCCTTTGGGTTGAGGTAGGGTGTTGTTGTTTCCCCATAACTTTCATAATAACCAACGTGTGCCATTTGTGAAGCCGTTAGGGCAAAAACAACACAGCCCTGGCACAAGGGTGAATGCCAACCTGCGAAGACCTCTGCGGCCATTACACACCGACCATTTTGGGTGGCGGCTCTTGGTAATGCTCAGCGGAGATCTCCGACCTTGGCAATCGCTGTTCTGTTACCATTCCCACAAATTCAATAAAACGCATTACTGCACTGAGAATCTGAGGCATATCATTAAATCCGGCTCGCTAATGCACTTCGACGAGACAAGTCTGTCGCACAAGCTCAGGCAGGGTAAGGACCATTCCAAAACAGCTTAACAGAAGAGAAAATGCAATAACATCGGACACGTTGTGCGTGAGCATCGTGCGCATCCGACAGACTTAATGAGGGAGCACATATTAGAGCGACATGAAAAGATAGACTTCATAAAATGATCAAAACGAAATAAAATCGACAAATTCGATTTCATGATTCGCGTTCTTGTGGAATGTCGAGTGCCTGATGGAAAGGAAAGGACGAGCAGAAAGATGCAGAACCTGGAGAGAAATGTCATTTTTGGCACATCGCGGCTGCGCCAACAGTCGCACACTTTCAGAATGACTCCACAACTTTGCTGATACAACAAACAACAACAGGCATTTTCCCTGCGAGAGCGGGGGTTAGCCTTGCGGTCCCCGTGACAATCTTCTCCATTTTGCCCTATTTTCTGCATCTCTCCTTGTTAACCCCCTTGCCCGCATTTCTTCTTCAACCATCTTTAGCCAAGTCTTTGTCGGTCTTCCCCGTCCTCTACTTCCTTCTACATTCATTTCCATCACTCTTCTCAACCAGTCACTTTCATCCTTCCTCAACACATGACCAAACCATCTCAACCTGTTTCTCTTCACAGCATCAATCACAGGCTCTATTCCCATCATCTTTCGCAATTCATCATTTGTCTTCCTCTCTCTCAACGATACTCCGCACATCCGTCGAACCATTCGCATTTCCACCCTTTCCAACCTTCGTTGCTGCTCTACATTCATTACCCATGTCTCGCTCCCATAAATCATAACACTTCTCACACATGCAGCATATACCTTTCCCTTCAGCTTCAACGACACTCCCCTCCTCGTCAGCACGCCACTCAGTTCCTGAAACTTCTTCCATGCACATCTCACTCCAGCAACCGTTGCCGAGTCTGATCCGCCTTCTCCATTCAGCATGTCTCCGAGGTAGCAAAATGTTTTCACACCTTCCAGCTGATACAACCACAAAATCAGAATACCACCTTAACCCCTCTTGACTCTGTGTAGGAATTAGTTTCTTTACTCCTGTTCAGCATCGACTCTTCATCCATGACGGGCAGACGACATCTCAGATCACTTTCTCAAATCCTAATCAGCTGCTCGTTTCTCCTCTATTCATCCTGTCCTCCTTTGGCCACCTCCCAACTGCCTGGAAGTAAGTAAACACCACTCCTATCTACAAGAAGAGTGCAGAGACAGATCCCCTCAACTAGGGCCATAAGCTTGCTTACAACCACAAGTGGAGTCATGGAAACCATCATCGCTTCTGATGTCAAGCCATTCCCCTTTTCAAACAGTCTTGTCTCTGACCATCAGTTTGAATTCCGTCCCAGTCACTAACTCTGCACATACTTCTGCTCCTCTCTCAGGAATGGATGGAGGCCCTCAATCTCAATCAGGGAGTTAGAACCGTCTCCTTCGACATATCTCGGGCATTCAAAAGGTCAACTTGACAGCTTTGACATAATCCACATTCAAGACACAAAATTATCTTCAAGTTAATTCAGATATAAAAACATTATTGTTAAATAGGACAACTTTGTCGACTTGTGCTTAAAGGCCCCTTGTGAGTGCAATATATCGGTCTGCGGACTCATTGGCTGACGCACACAGATTACAATACCTTTTCAACTCCCTTTGGGAACGGGTGGGGGGTCACAAACACTTTGCGATAAATCCAGACACAGATAGATGTAGTGTGGTGGTGATGGATGATTGTGCCTATTAATTGGACACACTGACGAATTACCATTACCTGTTCCCCGTCCAAACCAAGAATTCTTGGCATCGAAGGACCACAGATGTCGATATCCAAGACTGCCACCTGGAGATGCACAGAGGTTTACAAATGGATATTAGGACACAAGGAATGTTCCGGTTCATCAGCATGTTCACCATGCCGATTTGTCTTTCGTCTCTCAGTGTCCTTGCAAAGCATTTGAAAGTAAATAAATCTATCCATGTTATTGCTCTACATTTGATAAATTTACAAGCTCTTCCATAAGCTTCAAACACAGCAAAACAAAAAACTTTTAAAATAATGGGAATTAAAATTTTTCGTGAAGAACTTTAACGGTTATGTTTGGAAGAGGAATGGAATTTCAATAAATATGGAGAGCCCTGGTGTTGGCTTAGCAGTTAGCATGCCGGCTTGGGATCCTAGGATCCTGGGTTCGAATCCCGGTCGATCGCTGAATTAACGCCAGGGGGGTTGACTCAGCCTGTCATCCTTCCGAGGTCGGCAAATTGAGTACCAGCTTGCTGGGATGAATGATCACGGTGTGTACACCGTATCCCTGAGCATTGTAAGAGCGTGACCAAGGGTTGGCGTCAGGAAGGGCATCCGGCCATAAAAACATTGCCTCAAACAGGGAACCATGATTGTCATGGGCCGCAAGGCTAACCCCTGCTCCAGCAGGGAAAATGGCCTTAAAACGATCATTCATTCATTCATTCATGGAGAGCAAGGGAGCCGTGGCAGGTGTGGATTTGAAGGGGGAGAGGGAGGTTGTTGCTGTGTATGCCGTGGGATGGTCGGGTAGGTCTCCGTGGACGCTGCGGGGCAGTTGTGGGACTGTCGGGGTGGGAAGTCGTGGGACCGTTGGGGCGGGAAGTCGTGGGACCGTCGGGGCGGGAAGTCGTGGGACCGTCGGGGCGGGAAGTCGTGGGACGGTCGGGGCAGGAAGTCATGGGACCGTCGGGGGCGGGAAGTCGTGGGACCGTCCTGGCGGGAAGTCGTGGGACCGTCGTGGCGGGAAGTCGTGGGACCGTCGGGGCAGGAAGTCGTGGGACCGTCGGGGCGGGAAGTCGTGGGACCGTCGGGGCGGGAAGTCGTGGGACCATCGTGGCGGGAAGTCGTAGGACCGTCGGGGCGGGAAGTCGTGGGACCGTCAGGGCGGAAAGTCGTGGACGCTACGGGATGGTAGGGGCGGGAAGTCGTAAGACTGTCGGGGCGGGAAGTCGTGGGACCGTTGAGGCGGGAAGTCGTGGACGCTGTGGGACGGTAGGGGCGGGAAGTCGTAGGACCATCGGGGTGGGAAGTCATGAACGCTGCGGGATGGTAGAGGCAGGAAGTCGTGGGAGCGTCGGGGCGGGGAGTCGTGGGACCGTCGGGGCGGGAAGTCGTGGGACCGTCAGGGCGGGAAGTCGTGGGACCGTCGGGGCGGGAAGTCGTGGGACCGTCGGGGCGTGAAGTCGTGGGACCGTCGGGGCGTGAAGTTGTGGACGCTGTGGGATGGTAGGGGCGGGAAGTCGTGGGACCGTCGGGGCAGGAAGTCGTGGGACCGTCGGGGCGTGAAGTCATGGACGCTGTGGGATGGTAGGGGCGGGAAGTCGTGGGACCGTCAGGGCGGGAAGTCGTGGATGCTGTGGGATGGTAGGGGCAGGAAGTCGTGGAACCGTCGGGGCGGGAAGTCGTGGGACCGTCAGGGCGGGAAGTCGTGGGACCGTCGGGGCGGCAAGTCGTGGGACCGTCGGGGCAGGAAGTCGTGGGACCGTCGGGGCAGGAAGTCGTGGGACCGTCGGGGCAGGAAGTCGTGGGACCGTCGGGGCGGGAAGTCGTGGGACCGTCGGGGCCGGAAGTCGTGGACGCTGCGGGACGGTAGGGGCGGGATGTCGTGGGACCGTCAGGGCGGGAAGTCATGGGACCGTCGGGGCGGGAAGTAGTGGACGCTGCGGGACAGTAGGGGCGGGAAGTCGTGGGACCGTCGGGGCGGGAAGTCGTGGGACCGTCGGGGCGGGAAGTCGTGGTACCGTCGGGGCGGGAAGTCGTGGTACCGTCGGGGCGGGAAGTCGTGGTACCGTCGGGGCGGGAAGTCGTGGGACCGTCAGGGCGGGATGTCGTGGGACCGTCGGGGCGGGAAGTCGTGGGACCGTCGGGGCAGGAAGTCACGGGACCGTCGGGGCGGGAAGTCATGGAACCGTCGGGGCAGGAAGTCGTGGGACCGTCGGGGCAGGAAGTCGTGGGACCGTCGGGGCGGGAAGACATGGGACCGTCGGGGCGGGAATTCGTGGACGCTGCGGGACGGTAGGGGCGGGAAGTCATGGGACCGTCGGGGCAGGAAGTCGTGGACGTTGCGGGACGGTAGGGGCGGGAAGTCGTGGACGTTGTGGGACGGTAGGGGCGGGAAGTCGTGGACGCTGTGGGATGGTCGGGGCGGGAAGTCGTGGGACCACCGGGGGGGGGGGGGGGGGGGAAGTCGTGGGGCCGTCGGGGCGGGAAGTCGTGGGACCGTCGGGGCGGGAAGTGGTGGGACCGTCCGGGCGGGAAGTTGTGGGACCGTCCGGGCGGGAAGTCGTGGGACCGTCGGGGCGGAAAGTCCTGGACGCTACGGGATGGTAGGGGCGGGAAGTCGTAAGACTGTCGGGGCGGGAAGTCGTGGGACCGTTGAGGCGGGAAGTCGTGGACGCTGTGGGATGGTAGGGGCGGGAAGTCGTAGGACCATCGGGGTGGGAAGTCGTGGGACCGTCGGGGCCGGAAGTCATGGGACCATCGGGGCGGGAAGTAGTGGACGCTGCGGGACAGTAGGGGCGGGAAGTCGTGGGACCGTCGGGGCGGGAAGTCGTCGTACCGTCGGGGCGGGAAGTCGTGGGACCGTCGGGGCGGGATGTCGTGGGACCTTCGGGGCGGGAAGTCGTGGGACCGTCAGGGCGGGAAGTCGCGGGACCGTCGGGGCGGGAAGTCATGGAACCGTCGGGGCAGGAAGTCGTGGGACCGTCGGGGCAGGAAGTCGTGGACGCTGTGGGATGGTCGGGGCGGGAAGTCGTGGGACCGTCCGGGCGGGAAGTCGTGGGACCGTCCGGGCGGGAAGTCGTGGGACCGTCCGGGCGGGAAGTCGTGGGACCGTCCGGGCGGGAAGTCGTGGGACCGTCGGGGCGGGAAGTCGTGGGACCGTCGGGGCGGGAAGTCGTGGGACCGTCGGGGCCGGAAGTCGTGGACGCTGCGGGACGGTAGGGGCGGGATGTCGTGGGACCGTCAGGGCGGGAAGTCATGGGACCGTCGGGGCGGGAAGTAGTGGACGCTGCGGGACAGTAGGGGCGGGAAGGCGTGGGACCGTCGGGGCGGGAAGTCGTGGTACCGTCGGGGCGGGAAGTCGTGGGACCGTCGGGGCGGGATGTCGTGGGACCGTCGGGGCGGGAAGTCGTGGGACCGTCGGGGCGGGAAGTCGCGGGACTGTCGGGGCGGGAAGTCATGGAACCGTCGGGGCAGGAAGTCGTGGACGCTGTGGGATGGTCGGGGCGGGAAGTCGTGGGACCGTCCGGGCGGGAAGTCGTGGACGCTGTGGGATGGTCGGGGCAGGAAGTCGTGGGACCGTCCGGGCGGGAAGTCGTGGGACCGTCCGGGCGGGAAGTCGTGGGACCGTCCGGGCGGGAAGTCGTGGGACCGTCCGGGCGGGAAGTCGTGGGACCGTCCGGGCGGGAAGTCGTGGGACCGTCGGGGCGGGAAGTCGTGGGACCGTCGGGGCGGGAAGTCGTGGGACCGTCGGGGCGGGAAGTCGTGGGACCGTCGGGGCGGGAAGTCGTGGGACCGTCGGGGCGGGAAGTCGTGGGACCGTCGGGGCGGGAAGTCGTGGGACCGTCGGGGCGGGAAGTCGTGGGACCGTCGGGGCGGGAAGTCGTGGGACCGTCGGGGCGGGAAGTCGTGGGACCGTCGGGGCGGGAAGTCGTGGGACCGTCGGGGTGGGAAGTCGTGGGACCGTCGGGGCGGGAAGTCGTGGGACCGTCGGGGCGGGAAGTCGTGGGACCGTCGGGGCGGGAAGTCGTGGGACCGTCGGGGCGGGAAGTCGTGGGACCGTCGGGGCGGGAAGTCGTGGGACCGTCGGGGCGGGAAGTCGTGGGACAGTCGGGGCGGGAAGTCGTGGGTGCCTCAGAGGTGGGAGGTCGTGGACGCCGCAGGATGGGAAGTCATGGACACCACGGTACAGTTGGGGCGCCACAAGAAAGGGAAGTCGTGGATGTCATGAGACGGTTGGGGTGGGAAGTCATGGGATGGTCGGGGTGGGAGTTCATGGGATGGTCGGGGTGGGAAGTTGTGGACTTCGGGGAATGGGGGGTCGTTGTGAATAATGGGGGATTATGGTGGATAATGAGGGACAGAGTGAGGAATTTGTGGACTATGGGGGATGGGGCGGGGTGGGAGGAGGTTCTCATCATGGATTATGCATGATGGTGGGGGTTCGTTGTGGACTGCAGGTGACAATGGAGTGGGTCATCGTGGACTTCAGGTGACGGCGGGGGAGTCGTCATGAACAACGGGGGTGAGGGGAGGAGGGAGGGTTCAGCGTGGATTAAAGGGGATGTCGTGGACTACAGGTAATGGGGGTGGGGAGGGGGGGATCATCATGGAGTATGACTACACTTTGTGACAGGAATTTAATTTGATCAGGGTGTTGGCGATAATTCACCTGAAACAAACCCCATGGGATCTTGTGTCCGCCAGCTAATGCTAGCAGACGGGACACCCAACTTAACGTCCATCCGACTGCCAATGCACATTGGTTCCTCACCCTTCATGCGAAACACCAATCGGACACTTTATAGTCGGATCCGTTGGAAACGTTTACGTTATTATTTGACATTATTTATTTATTGTTACTCACAATTGTTATTAAATTGCGATTGTACTGTATGTGTAGATGACCACTGCTGGTGGTGTTTGCTCCCCCTCGCCCCCCACTCGCCCTGCCCCCCTAATCCCTGTGGGCACTTGAAGAGAAAAGGAAAAGAAATTCAAAATTAAGAATTACTGGATCATAATTAGCGATGCATTTCCACTCCCATGGCCGTGTGTAAAGGATCCCCATTAGCAACAAACGTGCCGGATATTTCTGCAAAGGCCGCCACGTCTGGTGACATTGAGAATCCGGAAGAGCCACAAGCACGCACATTCGGGAGTACACGCATCACGTCCTGACCTGTTTGCTTTCGTCGGTGGCGATTCCAAAAGCCAGCTGAGCTGTCAGGGTGCTCTTCCCGACTCCCCCTTTTCCTGACAGCACCAGCACCTTGTACCTCACACCGTTGAGCCTCTCCTTGATCTGCTGCACGGCTGCACGAACACATAATTTCAACCAGGGTCAGAATATGGGCCGCGGGTGTAAAGCTGTTACATCCGCATATGTACCGAAGATGCCACAACACCTAGCAGGTGGCACAGGTGGATATGAACAACCTCAGCTGGACAAATGGCAATGGATGTGTAAAGGAGTTACATTACCAAGTAAATTTGTAATATCTTTCGAGCGAACAAAACAGCTATAAACTTATTTATACAAGATGCACGACCCCATGTTAACTCCATCCCCAAATCAGGTAAGTTTGCTGCTCAATACCACGCCCTCCCCCTTCCCAACAACTAACCTCTCTATACTTCCAGGAAGGAAAATCAAATTTGAATAACTAGTTTCCCAGGAGAATTCACACTGCATTTTCCTGGATTACAGTTGGCAAAATTCTCAGAGATGTACAACAGTACATATGTTGGGAATAATATCATCAAAATGGTGAGATTCTAATATGGCTGTACATCTGATAGGCCATCAAAATCACTTCCAGTTACCTGGGTCGGGGACCTGGGCCTGACCAGATGCACACAAGGCTTGGTTGGGACAACCTTGGCAAGGCGAGGCCTTCCCTGCCTGCTCGGTGCTCGTGCCGGGGCAATCTGAAAAACAAACAAATAAGAAGACGTCATGCGGAGCACGATACTTGCAAAATCCACCCCCCCCAATCCCCAATGAAAAAAATTCCATTGATACAGCAAATTGTCCATTTCATCAAGATGAAAATTGACAATCTTGATCAAAGCTCGGGTCAATAGGAAGAAAAGTGACGATTTTTCAGATGAAAAATGATGATTTTGGAAGGTTGACCTTGAGTTGACCTTTGACCTCAAAAATAGTTGCTTTCCCTATTTAGTGACTCAATGTGCAAATGCTGTTCAATTTTAAACTCAATCGGTTGGGAATTGACGGCTTTTTAGATGAAAATTGATGATTTTAAAATTTGACCTTGAGTTGACCTTTGACCTCAAAATCAATAGGCTTCTCAATGGGGACGACTTAAACAACTTGGTGAAGTTTCGTGACGATTGGTTTATAATTGTGACCTGTAGGCCAATGACAAACAGACACACAAACAAACAGACAGACAGAACCACAAACGCAACCGACCAATATACTTGAAAAATCTTCGATTTTGCAAGTAAAAAATCGTCGATCAGAGCTACAGTGAGGGGAATGCCTCAAGATTCGACAATGAGTTCTGCTGTCATAGCAACGGTACCGTTTCACATGAAAACAGAAAAACTCTCATTGAAACAGTCGAGCGGTGACATTGACAGGAACAGACCACCAACCACGCAATGCTTGGACACATCTCATCCACTCAATGCTTGGACACATCTCATCCACTCAATGCTTGGACACATCTCATCCACTCAATGCTTGGACACATCTCATCCATTCAATGATTGGACACACCTCATCCACTCAATGCTTGGACACATCTCATCCACTCAATGCTTGGACACATCTCATCCACGCAATGCTCGGACACATCTCATCCACTCAATGATTGGACACATCTCATCCACTCAATGCTTGGACACATCTCATCCACGCAATGCTTGGACACATCTCATCCACTCAATGCTTGGACACATCTCATCCACTCAATGCTTGGACACATCTCATCCACTCAATGCTTGGACACACCTCATCCACTCAATGCTTGGACACATCTCATCCACTCAATGCTTGGACACATCTCATCCACTCAATGCTTGGACACATCTCATCCACTCAATGCTTGGACACACCTCATCCACTCAATGCTTGGACACATCTCATCCACTCAATGCTTGGACACATCTCATCCACTCAATGCTTGGACACATCTCATCCACTCAATGCTTGGACACATCTCATCCACTCAATGCTTGGACACACCTCATCCGCTCAATGCTTGGACACATCTCATCCACTCAATGCTTGGACACATCTCATCCACTCAATGCTTGGACACATCTCATCCACGCAATGCTCGGACACATCTCATCCACTCAATGCTTGGACACATCTCATCCACTCAATGCTTGGACACATCTCATCCACTCAATGCTTGGACACATCTCATCCACTCAATGCTTGGACACATCTCATCCACTCAATGCTTGGACACATCTCATGCACTCAATGCTTGGACACATCTCATCCACTCAATGCTTGGACACATCTCATCCACTCAATGCTTGGACACATCTCATCTCATCTCATCCACTCAATGCTTGGACACATCTCATCCACTCAATGCCTGGACACATCTCATCCACTCAATGCTTGGACACATCTCATCCACTCACACGACAAGCTAAACTACTGCATCTTGCTGTTCCTCATGTGCAGGGCAAACAACTACTTTGGTGGAGAATGATTAAACGTGTCAACAGTAGCAGTTTGGTTCTCTGCTTCCCCTAACCAGTCACAAAAGCCATTGTCTCTCAGCATCCAGAAGCATCCGTTACGTCTGGGGCAGGCTGCTTCATGCTATTTATGTTATATTCCTAGCATTTGGTACAAGAAATATGAAATAAATGCAATATCTGTGCCTTGTGGTTTTACAAGGAATTATTTAATAAATAATACCACAAAACAAATGTCGATCATGTCTCTCATACGCAACGGCAGCTGTGGCCAATAACTCCTGCCTATTGACCACGACTGTTCGCAACTGGGAATACAAATATAAAAGTTTCCCAGCTAATCTATAGCAGCCATAAAGCCGAACAGTTGGTGGACAGGTTAGATGTGTGACAAGGACGAAATTATTAGATTTTGGTGATGATCCAGAATATATATTATTTATTATATATATATATATTTATTTATTATATATTTATTTATTATACATTTATTATATTATGTATACATACATTTATAGATTATACATATTGTTGCGGATATGGGATTGGCATCCATCCATATCCGCTTGTAAATATTCCCCTATTTCCTCAATACTCCCCAACTATCCCCAATCCCCCATTCCCTAGTCCCATTTTCTGTAAACAACACTCTGTAGACCCGACCTCCCCCTATTTCCCCCATTAAATGTCGCATCCAGGTCCACCGCATCTCACGTAGACAACTATAGGACATCTTGCTAGTTATTCTTAGTCTATGTCAGTTAAGGACTCGTTTCCATTAATTCTGACTCTTCGTTGCACCAGAATGTGATTGTATGGCACCGTTAGGAAGTTTAGGACCTCCCAATACCTCCCCGCAGCTCTTCCTCACGGTTCAGCAACAACAACAACAACAACAACAACGGCGGCGGCGCGGGAAGTGCGCGTCCTCACTCCGGCTTGGTTGGTGGGGGGTGTTGGGAGTGCACCAGGCCTTTCCAACGAGCCGCCATCGAGCATGTGCTCGACGGGGTTACCAAGTAGGGGCTCGCTGTCAGCTCCTCGTCAAGGGCGGAGCCCGGTAACCCCCGCACCCAATAGAAGTGGCGGATCGGTCCCATCTGGGGCGGAGCCAACGAGCCGAGGGCGTGTGACTCCCCACTGAGCATGCGCAGGAAGAGGGAGGTGACGTCAGATGCGCCCTGAGCTTGGAGAGAGAAGGACGCCACCTCCGAGCGCTGTGACACCTCCCCGCATCTCTGGACTGGACCGTGCTTTATTCCTGTCCCTGAGCCAAGGTGCACCTTGTGCTATCGACTGCCTGTCCTTCCCTGCCATCAATCCCTGTGTAAGTCAGTCTTGTTCCGTTTGTCTGTGGTCTGTCTGGGATAGATAAGACTGTGTCTAAGTGCCTATCTCTTCTGTGTCTTTACCTCATTACCTTGTAATCTACCCCTTTTCTCCACCACTAATTATATCCTCCTCCGGAGGTCTTGAGAACTGTACCCCTTGCGTCGTTTCATTTATCCCAGTCGTTGTGTCCTTTCCATCATTGATTTAGCGTAGCGCGAATTGGCCAACGTTCGAGTGGAATCGGGTGAGTTGGGGGTAATCGGGTAAACTGTGCGAACACGGCGGCCATTCCGCTCGGTCAAGCAACATCTTAAGCCGTGTCCGTAACAATATATATATATATATATATACACAAAGAATTAAGTTAAGCACCCCCCCCGTTTTTTTACAACCTCGCACATTACAAGTTTGTTGTCGTCAAAACAGTGTAATATACCCATGATATTGCTATATTTTCTGGAGAAGTGATATTATGGTCACATAAAAACATAACAATCATGCCGTTTTCAATATTTTATCTATCTATAATTCCATTAATCTCTGTGTGTTTGTATGTGTGTATGTGTGTATGTGTGTATGTGTGTATGTTTGTCTGTGACCGCTGTTTCTCGACAACCACGGGTCCGATATACTTTAAACTTGCCAGGTATATTGCTGGGGACCCGAGGATGTGCCTTTTCAAGGTTTCATATTAATCGGACAAGTACTTACCGAGCTATGGCGATTTCTTTACCAAACACTGCAAGCGGTTCGCTTTGGACCAAACCATTGCATGTAAATAGAGGGGGGGGGTTCTGTGGTCGTTGCGAATGGACCAAACCATTCATGTAAATAGAGGGGGGGGGGGGGTTCTGTGGTCGTTACTGCCACGTGGTTTCAAAGTTTTTTTTTGTTGTTGTTTGCACGCATGTTTTTTTGCACCCACGTACGGGCACGCCCTAGGATGTTTACACACACACACCCCTACACAAATTTTTTTTTTTTTTTTTTTTTGGCAAGGAATGGGCACCCACGTACGGGCACGTCCTAGCTTATATATAGTACGGGCATGCCCTAGTTCTGCATAATTTAAGGTGAAAATTTTTGGGAATTTTAGGCATATTTTCACCTCAATTTAAGTATGGAGCTATAGGTCCATCACGGACAGTGTGGATGACGTTTATGTTTTCGAACGTACAGTCATTGTTCTGAGAAGACCTCTAGCGATCTTTGCGTCAATAACGTCAATAACGTCAATAACGTGTAATGTCAATAACGTGTAAGTGACGTCAATAACGTCAATAACGTCAATAACTAATGTCATACCAATCATTATTTGATCTCACATACCTTAGAATATATGCCAATGTATACATATACACAAAGAATATATATTAGGGGGTGCTTACCTTAATTCGTTGTGTAGGGGTGCTTAACTTAATTCTTTGTGTATACATATATACACATTATATATATATATATATATATATATATATATATATATATATATATATATATATATATATATATATATATATATATATATATATATATATATATATATATATATACATACATATATATATATATATATACACAGACTTGGCATTTAATATGGAATATTTTTTTTTGTGGGGGTGAACTTACTTTTCAAGATGACTTAGAACCAAAAGTTCATTGGAATTATGTTGAAATTATTCTAGATTTTGTTAACGTCACCTTTAAAAGAAACAAAAACCACATTTGACATTTCGAAGCAAATAAATTGATCCTTGAAAGTGATGTAAACTGATATCGAACTCAATTCACGGACAGTACTGTGTTAAACTTCTGTACGTTTTCCAGAAGTATCTCTTTATTTTGCACATTAGCCAAAAAAAATTTCAACAAAAACAAAAGCTAAATTATGACTGGGATTACGGACAGTAAAATTACAGTTCAGTACTTCGTGTAACC